>NC_133658.1:632214210-632323213 GCF_037893015.1 Macrotis lagotis
GAGAAAATCCATTTAAAGTAACTTCAGACAAATTAAAATTCTTGGAAATATATCTTCCAAGACAAACCCAGAAAATAAATGAAAACAATTACAAATTTGCTGACAAAAAAAGTTAGAACTAAATAACTGGGAAAATGTCAATTGCTTATGGGTAGGATAAGTTAATAAATGTCAATTCTACCAAAATTAATTATTTTTTCAATGCCAAACCAGTCAAACTATTAAAATTTTTTATCAAGCTAGGAAAAAAGTAACAAAATTAGTCTGAAGAAACAAAAGTTCAAGAATATCTAGGGAATTCATGAAAAATAATGTAAGGAAGATGGCCTAGTCATACTAGATCTAAAATTATACTATAAGACAGCAGTCATTAAAACTGTTTAGTACTGGCTAAGCTATAGAGAAGTGGATCAAAGAAATAGATTAGGTACTAAAGAAACAGAAGTTAAAATATTATATTTTATCTACTATTTGATAAACTCAGAGTCCAGCTTCTGAGATAAGAACATACTATTTGACAAAAAATGCTGGGAATAGTGGAAATTAGTATGGCAGAAACTATGCATAGACCAACATCTCACACTTTTACCCAGATAAGCTCAATATGGGTATAGGATTTAGACATAAATGGTGATACCAGAAGCCAGTTAGTAGAACAAGGAATAGGTTTTCCAGTCAGATCTCTGAAGAGGGAAGGAGTTTAGGACCAGACAGTAGAAAGGGGACATTATAAAAATCCAAAATGGATAACTTTGATTGCTAGAAAGTTTTTGTATAGATAAAACTATTTTAATGAAAATTAAAAGGAATGGAGAGAATTGGGAAACAATTTTTACAATTAGTGTTTCTGATAAAGGACTAATTTCTAAAATATATAGAGAACTGAGTCAAATTTACAAGAATAAAAGTCATACTCCAGTTCATAAATGATCAACGAACATTAATAGGCAGTTTTCGATGAAGAATTAAAATTATATTTTGTCATATCAAAAAATACTTCAAATCTTTATTGATTAGATAAATGCAAATTAAAACAACTTTGAATTACCACCTTAAATCTCTCAGATTGGCCAATATAACAAACAAGAAAAATGACCAATGTTGGAGAGAGTGTGGAAAACTGGATCTCTAATGCACTGTTGGTGAAGTTGTGAACTGAGTCAACCATCTGGAGAGCAATTTGTAACTATGCACAAAGGGCAATATGACTGTGCATACCTTTTGATTCAGGAACTGGATCTATATGTCAAAGAAATCATGAAAAAAGAGAAAAAGATCCATATTTACGAAAAAAATATTTATAGGGGCTCTTTTTTGTAGTAGTAGTAGTAGTAGCAAAGAATTGAAAATTGAGAGGATGCCCATCAATTAGGATATGACTGAACAAATTGTTATATGTGAATGAGAGGGGGTATTATGTTCTGTAAGAAATCATGAACTGACAGACTTCAGAAAAATCTGGAAAGATTTACATGAACTAAACATGCTCTGAAATGAACAGCGAAATGAGTAAAATCAAAAAAATATTGAACATCTTGTGTGATGACCAACAGGGAAGGATTTAGGTCTCTTCAGCAGTATATAGATCAAAAACAATTTTTTAAAGGACTTGTGATGGAAAAGAACATCTACAATTCAGAGAAAGAATTATGTGGTCTGAATACAATCCAACACATACTATTTTCCATTTTCAAAATTTGTTTTTGCTTTATGTTTCTTTGGCCTTTCATGGTTTTTTCCTTCTTTTGTTCTGATTTTTCTTCTACAATGAAATATGTTTAACATAATTATACATGTTATAACCAAAAGGGGAAGAGAAACGAGGGATGGAGAAAAATGTGGAATTCAAAATCTTATAAAAAATGAATGTTGAAAATTATATTTTCCTGTAGTTGAAGTCATGAATAATTGATTAGAAATAAAACCATAAAAATAAATAAATATGATCATTTGAATTAAAGAATAAAATTGATTAAATAGGAACAATTTTCCAAATGCATAGGAGGTGGTAGAGACTTTACAATTGCCATAATTTTGATATTTCAAAGTGACAATTTCTTTTTCTTAGTCTGTATCAATATTGAATTGATGATAGTATCCAGGAGCCCCAAGAACTGAATAACAGGAGGAGAAGTAGTCTTACAGTTTATAGACAAAGAGTTTTCTGTAAGTAAGGGGAAAACTGAAATGAGGCAGTACCACTTAATGGCCAAATAATACACAACATTTTCTTAATGATTACTTGCCAAATTATTTTTATGTAGTTTGAAAAGAATTAGAGAACAGTTTAAATGTGTTAAATATATTGTCCCAACCAGGAATATGTAGCCTTATGACAGTTGTCATACATGTATAGGTAGATTCTATTTTCCCTTTTTGTGCATTTTCTCCCACAAGGAGAATGTAATCTGCTTGAAGGCAAATGTAGTAACATTTTGGTCTTTTTATTCCAAGTACCTAACACAGTAGTAAACTATTTGTATATATGTGTGTAGATAGATAGATAGATAGATAGATAGATAGAAAGATATAGCTATAGATTTAGTTATAGATATACATTTATACATATATATATACAAATATGTATATATTTGTATGTACACATAATTTTATGTACACATAAGTTTATGCAAGTATTGATTAGATTGATGACAAATTTAAACTGGATAATCTATGACTACTTCCAAGACCTAAAAAATTATTTAAAGTTTATTTTGTAATGCATTACTATGCACAGATTTAACAGATTGCAAATGACTAAGAGCAAAAGGCATATTCCAGTAAATGACAAATTCTTAGCTTATCTAATAGTCTTCACTGTCAATATCTTAAGCATATCTCCATTCCTTAGGAGGAAGGTGAATGTAGGTATTCATAAAATAATTAATTATTTCTTCTCTGGAAGCTCGGTGCTCTAAAAATAATATAAAATATTATAATATAATATATAATATAATATTAAAATATAAATTATATATTATAATATAAATATATATTATAATATAAAAATGAAATATTAAATTGAATGAAAAGTTATAACACAATCCTACTTTTTCCTGTAAGATGCTATATTTAGTCTCTAGGCATTTGAATAAAGAATACATTATTTATGGTTGTACTAAATACATGTAACTAGGATGAGTTTCAGTTGTTTGCCAATATCAAATGTAAAATTTCATTGTAAGGTAGCCAAGATCATCCACTGATGTTATGAATTGCCTTTGGCTTAACAATTTTATCATCTTTCATTGCCTTGGAATATTGATCTGGTGATATACAAGAAGGAGTATATTTTATAGCATTAGTGTTTCTGTCAGATACTATACTATTACTCAGTCCAGAATGCTTGAATTGTAGGCTGAATTCATGTTATTCCAAAGCTGTTGCCAACCAGTGTCATATGATTAAAGACTTAGACTGGAAAGAACCTTAGAGACCGTATAATTCAATCCTTTCATTTTTACAGATACGGGAAACTAAGGCCCAGGGAGGCTAAGTGATTTATTTACGATCATACAGCTAGTATGCTAGTAAACATGTGAATTTAGCTAGGTCCTCTAACCACAGAAAAGTTTTCTTTCCCTTGTACCAAAAATACAGCGATGGATTCAGAAAACGCTGTACACTTAGTAACTTTACTATGCTTCCAAAATCATTAAAAGTAACAATTAAGTATTGTTCTAAGTATTGTTTAGGTACTCTGCCTACTCTGTAAGTACAATGCAATCTTGTCTTTTAAAGTTAAAATCCAAATAGACCAATGAAATTTTCATAAATGCAGACAACAGAAAAATAAAGAAGCAGAATGGTGCAGTGGAAATGGTGTTGATTGAGATTTGGAGTACATGGATTTAAATTTTTCTTCCTACATTTGCTATTTATGATCTGTATTATCCCCAGTTAATTTACTTTACCTCTGGACCTCAGTGTACTCAGCTGTAATAAGAAGGGGTTGCACAAGGTGACATAAATTTCCTTTTTATCTCAAAAACTATTATCTTGTTAAATAAATTAATAAATCAAAATAATTTTTGAGTATTCTCTTGGACAACTATGTATTTTTCTTCTGGCAAAAACTGAAGCAGAGCCCCTCACTTAATAGTCTTTCGTTTTCCCTCCTAGTCACTAGGAAAACTAACAGAAATTACCTTCCTTGAATGTTTGACATAAGTTGGAAGAATAAAAAATAATATTCTTATCACCAAAGCTCTTAGGAATTTCAAATGGTTCCACATCAAAAATAAATGTGATTTTATTAATGGGCATTTTAATTAATGAATGTAATTAAAAGTTAATTTAATTAATGGATAATATTAATGGATACAATACACTCTGTTTTATTACTTCACATGTTTTTTCCATCTTACTTGCAGATGAAATCTCATGTTTTTTCCATCACCATAGTGTAAGACCTTTGAGAGAAAATATCTTTTTTTTATATTTGAAGTCTCAGTGATATACAAATAGTAATGTTTAATTATTTTCCTTTCATTCACTTATTTATAAATAGGTAGTGAACTAGAATAGTCATTTTCAGTGACAGGTGAAGAATATAGGAGTAAGAAAGATCCAAGACAGAGGAAAAGAAGTAATAATGAAAAGACTTGTCATGACTTACGAAAGGTTTAATTTTATTTTGATATAGACAGCAAAGAAAAACTGATAATAATATATAGGGACAGAGAAAAGTTACTTGTACATTAACACATTTATTTCATTTGGTAAACTTTCATTCAGGAAATGAGATTTAAGAAACTCTGAAGATTAGAAAGCAAATTAATTTGTCAAATTAATCACCAAAAAGTAAAATCATAGTGCCAAAGGCACTTTCTTACTACAAAAGAACCATTTTTGGTATTTATTTACACTTAGTTGTAAAAAAGTATCATAAAGCTGGAAATTGAACACAACTAAATATTGGAAATAAAAAAATTCAACAAATATAAGCTGTCTATTATGGAAATGTAAGTCTTTCAGGGATGAAATCCATCTTGCCATAAACAAGAAGTTGCCTATATGCAAGCTATACCAACCTAGGGCATTTCATTTCTTCCATATTTTTGTTTTACCACTTTCCTAAAAGGTCTATACTTGAATATGTCATTATATTAATCCCTATATTTCCATGGCATGTCAGTAGAGATACTATTATAAATTGAAGTTTCTCCTAAAAAGAATCTAAATTCTGTTGATTAAAAGTGACATAATACTTTGTTATCAAAAGTAAGATGTTATTGATTGTGTTTTTAGCCACTATGAACTGGTGAACATAGTGTTCAGCAATTAATGATTTCCAGTATACTTATCAAAAACTTCTTCACATCTTTTATTTATTCATTCATGAAACTAATTCCAACCATGAAACCAGTAGGAATTCATGTTTTAATAAATTCAGTCATTTGCTCTCTTTCCTTGACCTTATTGCAAAATATCACTTGTGCCTTTTCACCTATTTCTGTCATTACCCAGTAAATCCTAGTTGATTTCATTTGTGATAAGAGAAATGTGAAGTATGTTCTTATACTTGAAGTTTAACTCAATTGCAAAGTTTTTTCTGATTTGGGAGGAGTGGGGTAGAGTGGGGAAAGGGACTTGCTTAATTCCTATGGTATTTAAAATTAGTTGCTTCAAAATTTTTGAAAGTGATGATTATTTTATTATATCATTGGTAAATGTGATTTAATAAAAGATAAAAAAAAAATACTGGTTAAGCCTGCTGGCCTTAAGCATGCCTCATGAATAGTCTCTAGAGGTGGGTTTGCTCAAGGTCTGCCTCTGAGCTAAGCAACAATCTTTAAACACTGATGCTGAAAACATCAGTAACTAACCATATAATCAAATATTTTTGTTAACAATTTTTCCATTTTATTTCATACGCTAAAATGTTCTAAATAATAAAATTCACAAACATTTATAAAATACTATTTGTGATAGGTATGAATATAAATGTGAGATTTTTCTCAATAATTTAACTACATCAGAGGTAAAAAGATACATGAAAGCAAAGAAAGAAATAAGTGATAGGGACAGGTTCAAACAGTGCTATGCGATATTTAAAGTGGATGAGATGTCTTTGAAGGCATAGAACAAGGGGGAGGAAGGTAAATAAGTGGATGCTACTTCATGAAGGAGATGCCACTTGATTTGAGTCTTAGAGGAAAGGAGGGACTTTGAGAGATTTCAGTTTGAGGAAGAGACTGATTTCAATAATGGTTTGGGGGAGTATAAGCAAAATACAGTGATAGAAAAAGGGAGGATTAAAAAAAAAGGAATGAATGGATAGTAGTATAGTTTCCTGATGTATAAAGAACATGAAGGGTAGTGATAGTATTACTATGAATGTTGTTAAATCCATGTCATATCTTAAAATATTCTCCATGTTGGGAAGGTTAGGAGGTTCGGAAACTCAGCTTTCAGATTTTCACTAGTACTTCTGGACCCCAAGTTCTCACTTTTAAAACTTGATTAATATTCATTGTCTTTTATCCAGTAATAGTATTTAGTGATTAATTTTTGCTTATATTGGATCTCTTCTTAGTGATGTAAAAGGAAAGAAGGAAACTTCTTTCTGAATTAATAGAAATTCGAACAAAAGGTGGATCTGTGAAATAACCTAAATCTCTCTCTCTCTTGAGAATTTTGCAAGGCAAATGGAGTTAAGTGGCTTGCCCAAGGCCACACAGCTAGTTAATTAATTTTTGAGTGTCTGAGGCTGAATTTTAACTCAGGGACTCCTGACTCCAGGGCCGGTGCTCTATCCACTGCGCCACCTAGCTGCCCCAGAAGCTCTCTTGATGGCAGCCCTATCTTAAAATAAATCTTTTTCTCTAGATCTTCGTTAAGAGAATTCAAGGTATAATATTGGAACCTATTTCCATTCAATCTCTTTGACTGAAAGTTCAAAGTCTTATATAATTAAGATAATTTCCCAGTACTCAGATCATACAATTTGCACCACCAATGCTAGGTTAGAAGATAATTTCCAATTCTTTATTTGTTCACCATAAATCTTTAGTTACTATGAATCCTCAGTCGGATAGTTTTTCTGATGCCTGGATCTAAGACTATTTTTAGGTTCTTATTCTTATTCACTCGTCTCTCTTCTTTACATGCCTTTCTAGATTTGTTAGGGAAATTTATCTTCCCCTGGACCAAAATTTCAGGTAGACACATTATTTCCAAACTCTGTCCCTCTACTGTTGTTTTTATTTTCTGGAAAGAAAAAAAATAATACTTTGTATCCACTCAACATATATATAGATAGAGAATGGGAAAAATTTTGTACAAAGACGAAACTAGTAATTCAGTTTTAGGAGCAAAGTGAAAAGATGCAACTAAAGCAAAGCAGAGAATATAGGAAGAAAGTCTAGATGTCAGAACATAAACTTGATGAGTTAAAGCATTGTTCTTTGTCATTCATTCTCTTTTTTTTTAGGTTTTTGTGGAGCAAGGAGGTTAAGTGACTTGTCCAAAGTCACAGAGCTAGTAAGTATCAAGAGTCTGAAGTCCAATTTGAACCCAGGTCCTTCTGTCTCCAGGGCTCATGCTCTATCCCCTTTATAATCATGATGTTCCATTCCTTTCTTCAGTCCTTCATTTTCAAAAAAGAACAACTAATGTCTTGATGCCAGTGATACAAAGTCATCAGTCTTACTTTCTTTTCCTGAGTCATCAAAATCTAGTGGCAGGACCAAAATGAAGTCAACTGGTGCTGCTCTATGATGCAATGAATGACCATGTCTTCAATACCTAACCAAGTTCTACATACTCCATAACTTCTATTTACGTCACCTTTATGACCAATGGAATAGTCTTCATTTTCATATGCCCATCCTCTTAAGAAAATCTTTACATGCTTGGGGTATATATCTACTCCATTCTCCAAAAACCATGAGGTTTTTCAATTACCCTCAAACTGCTTTAGCTCATCTACCTAGATGGTTTGCTGAGAACTGGCCACTGCACATGTTACAGGTTCTTTGAGACACAGGTAAGAGTTGAATAAATCAAGTAGACACCAAAAGTGGATGAGCAGCCCTGAAAAGATCTTGGCAAGTCCTCACACTGGAAGTGCTATCCTGCTGAACACTTCATATACTTTAAATAAAAATATTAACTAATTTTAAAAATTCATAAAACACCTACCTTATGCAAAAAAAAGAATTCAAATAGAAAAGTGAGACAGCCACTGTCCCCAGGGTTCTTAGATGCACATAGGAGGATATCTTATTTCTTAGAGGGTTCAGGTAGAAATAGGGGAGATGCTACAGTTCTTAGGTTTCAGCAGCAGTAGAACAGATAGCAAGACTCACTATTACTAAAAACAACAATCTGACAATGACCTGAAGAGGAATGATAGATAGGACAAGGTCCTAGTGGGAAATGAGCCTGCTACTGGAAAGGCTGCCTCTGGGAAAAGATCAGACACCAACAGGTCAGTGAGAAAATCACCCAGGGCCCACTAATTTGCCCACCAGGTGTTAAACTCAATTTTTCTACCGATGGAAGAAAGGAACAGAGAGAGAAAGGAGAGAGAAGAGTGGGGGAGAGACACAGAGAAAGAGACAGAGAAAGAGACAGAGAGAATATAAGTGAAATTTAAGAATTTCCCACCCCCAACTGAGTAAGGATGTAAATTTAAGATAAAAATTTTTAAAATAGGTTGCTACAATTCTTGGTTGATATGAGTTTAAACTTGGGATAACTGATAGAGGAATCCTAAGTATTTTTCTTTAAACATACACTATATTTTTTTCCTGAAAAAATGTTTCATTCTTCTAACTAATGCTATAATTTATCAATATTGTATAAATGGTGAGATTTGTAATCTAGAAGTCTGGCTAAACTTTCAACATGGTGCAATTTAGAAAATACAAAACTCCTTGATAGAGCAGATGGTTTTTTTGATTGATGCTCTAGTGCATAATTTCAACACTGTCGTGTCATTTTAACAAGAAAACGTTTTTAAGGAATCTACCAGTTGGCTTGTCAAATTAACATCAGGCACCACTTAAGGTGTAAACCACAAGCATAATTCATGTAGTGACCCATGTGTGGGTGAAACTCTGCTTTCATAGAAAATTCTCTGGTAGGAGAAATAAAAATGGACTGTGATCACAGAGGGATGTTATAAAACAAAAATTCAGAATAAGTCCATCAGCATTAACTTTCACATTTCCTGGTCATTTAAATGAAATAAAATGCAATTTGAGCAGTTAAATTAGATACAATGCTAGACCTGAAATAAGAAAGATCTGAGTTCAAATTCAGCCTGAAATACTCACTAGTTGTATGACCATGGGCAAATCCCTTAGCATATTTGCCTCATTTTCCTTAATTGAAAAAATGGGAATAATGAAAGCACCTACCTCTTGATGTTGCCATGAGAATGAAATGAGATTTTATTTGTAAAGCAATAGAAAGTATCTGTTACCTTTTATAAAACCACACTTTACTATCATCATTATTGTCATCATTACTGCCATCAACAATGGCATAGCTGTTATTGATATTATATCATGTCAACAATATTTAAATAGTCTAATAATAATAATAATAATAATACACTTCATGGGTTGAGCCTCTATTTTACTACTTATATATTTGGAAACCTGAGCAAAAAATTTAATCTCTTAAACCATTATTTTCCTCATATATAAAATGTGGATAAATATAAATAAATACCTATATGAGTGTGCACTGTTGACAAAATTTATAATGTATAACCATAAATTTTCAAAAATAAAGCATTTTACTCAAAATAATTCTTAGAGGCATGCAATACAAAGATTATTATCATTTATGAATAATTTAATTGAGGTCTATTGAAATAAAAGGACTTGACCAAAATCATTATGCCAGTAGATAGTTAATGTAGGATTTGAAATTGAGTCTTAGGGATCCAAATCCCTCTATCTTTCCTTGTCATGTGGCAGGGTTCACAAGTTTGCATCCTAAACATGCTGTGCAAAAACTTTAAACTCTTTGTTAATGACAAAATGATTTCTTCAATTTAGCAGATATCCATTAAGCACTATTTTTTTACATGTCATGAAACAAAGATTTTAAAAAGGACATAATCTTTTGGGTAGTTTACAACCTATTAGGGGATATCATATTGATTATAATACAAGGCAGGCTATAGGAAACAAATGAAAGGATAATACTTATATAAATAGTATTATTCTTAATCCTATATATGAATAGATATTGATTATAGGTGATTTCTTGTATTCCATAATTAAACTGCATCTTGAAGTGAAGATTTTTCTAAACTGTAAAATAAAATCTTTCCAGGAATTAAAAGACCCCCAGAGTGTTTTTTAGCAGTGCTTAATGATGCAAAATAATAAAGAATTTGAAAATTTGACTCTAGAATTCTCTTAAGCAAGACACTGTCACTGAGCCAGATTTAAATCAATTGAAATGACTAAAGGAATAACAATTTCAATTCACATATTCATAGTTCATTAGGTTTAATAGTGAGCAAACATCATATTTAGAAGATCATTTGTATCACCCACACAGTCCCCTCTTTCAGCTGCCAAAGTATTTTGTATGTCATGTGGTTTTAGCATAAGACTTAAAATTAGAAATCTAGCTATATAATACCCTTCCCCTCACTTGATAAATTGTGAAAGCCACTGTCATTCTTCCATTTGATTTTATTGTGTCTACAATACAAAAGACCTAGAATGAAAAGGGAAGCCTTTTAGACCATAATTCACACAAAGGCTATTTCTATGATTTGGGGTACAATGTTATTTTTTGCCTTTTCAAAGAGAATTGTTGGCTTTCAACTCGAATAATAAGGAAATAAAAAGAATTTAATATGGCTTCAATAAAAAGAATAGCTGCTTCATTGGGTGGAAGGGTCCTCGATCATTGATGCAAGTCTCTTCATTTGTAGAGCTATTGGTTATTGTTTATAAAAAGCGCCTGTTTTAAAGAGCTTAATTTTCATAAGCCAATGACATGCAAATATGTCATTGTATTTCATTATTATGCTGTCCAATCATTTAGATTATATATATATATATATATATATGTGTGTGTGTGTGTGTGTGTGTGTGTGTGTGTGTGTGTGTATGCATTTGTGCATGTATACATTTATACATATACATTTATATATGTATACATTTATAGATACAGCTAGATATGTATATAAATAGTTCTTTTTTTTCTCTTCCTATAGATGGCTAATTTTTCCACAATGATTGATTGATGTTGATTACAAATGCAAATGATTTATATAATGGTCTTTCAAAGCCTTCCTAAGGTTATACATGGTTTAATGGGAATGAATGGGATTTTGACAGTTGTATCATCAAGCTGTTGTAAATATATATACATAACTGGGTTGACAAAGATGAAATAGTAATAATGTCATGAACACTGTCTGAGGTTATAGTTTCATTCACTAATCAAACCATAACTCTTCCCCTTTCCCAATGCTGAGAGTCCATAAATGGGTTATATTGCACATAAAGACATTGTTTTTTGGTATTTTCACTGATTTTGTGCATTTTTTCTTTTTTTTTAATAAAATGTCTTTATGTGTGTGGGTGGGTAGAGTCAATAAGGATTAAATGACTTGACCAGAGTCACTTAGCTAGCAAATATCAAATGTCTGAAGCCTGATTTGAACTTGTGTCCTCTAGACTTACTGGTCAGTGTTAAATGTTTTTATATAAGGGATGACCCTCTGGGGATAAGAAACAGCAGATAGTCTAGTTAATATAAAAATCTGGATGATGAAAAAAATCTTAATCTTAAATCTAGTCCTATGGGTCTCTCTCTCTCTCTCACACACACACACACACACACACACACACACACACACACACACTTACTCACTCTCCCCCTCTTCCCCCACATATTCACAAATACATTTAGTATGCTGTTATATGGTTCTTGCATACTATAGATCATGAAATTAGAACTCTGACTACTTGTCCCCTTTCCCTCACTCAGAAAATTGTAAAATTCACTACCATTCATGCATTTAATTTCAATTTAACAATAGTATTTTTAAAAGACCTAAATGAAAATGTGAAGCTTTTTAGAATGTAATTTGCAAATATACAATGGGTTTTGTTCATACATTTATAGATATGCATATGATTGTGTGTATATTGAATACATGTTTGTGTTGTGTGTGCATGCCTTCATGTATGCACATGTACATAGGTGTGCCCATGCACACACATTCACACACATCCAAAACTGCACCCAAATATGTATGTTCCAAAGGTATTTGTGCAGTTTGGGGCATATGTGCATGTATGTGTGTGTGTGTGTATATATATATATATATATATATATATATATGTATATATGTGTGTGTGTGTGTATAGTGTGTGTGTGTGCATAGAGGCATATGTGTATATATTCACATACATATATTTACACATACACATGTGTGGTGCTTATTTATATGTAAATGTATGCATATGCACATGTTATGTGTGTGTAAGCATGTCCCAAAAGTTTTGGTATAGATTTAAGCTTTAATAGCTTTTAAATGCACTAAGATTTTGGGGTCATTAGTTTTCTCGTTCAATGAGATTTTGCAACACTTCTGAGGCAATGTTTTACAGAATTTCCTGAATGTACTGAATCACTGTTTAGCACAGAAGTAGAAAGAGAACTTGAACTCACTTCTTTTTCAGACAGCTAGGTAGTACAGCAGAGAATCAGACAAAAGTTCAATTTCTGCCTCAGACACTTAATCTCCCATACTTTCTTTGTCTTGTGTAAGCAATTTTACAGGTTGTTGTGTAGCTTAAATAGGATAATATATGCAAACCATGTTGCAAATCTTAAGGTTATATACAAATATGCGATGATGTTCATGATATGATGATGATAACATCTAAACGGTGTTTCAGTATAATGTCATGCAGACATAGTTACAAATATATGTTATTTTCACTATCCATCCATCTCTCTATCTAGTTATCTCTATCTATCCTTCTATCTTATCTATACCTATACTACTCAAACTTTACCTACTGTCACAAATAAGAGTATTTATAAGGCAGAATAAGCAATAGGACACACTATTCTATTCTATTGTAATTAATTACAATACAAATATAATGAATAGGAGCCTAGTTCCATGGTACATTTCTTTAATTGCTTCAGTCGGTATTCAGGCACCGTCAACTCAATTTCTGGGATTGATAGCATCTTTATTTTAAGTCCAACAGAGAAATTGCTGCAATATATTTCCCATGATTGCTCTTTCTAGCTGTATTTCCCTCTATCCTTTCACCCCCACCCCCAATCATTCTGTTATCTCTCTCTCTCCTTTCACCTTGTCCCTCCTCAAAAGTGTGTTATATCTGGCTACCCTCTCCCAGGATCTTTCCTCTCTTCCATCACTTACACCCCACTCCCCTCCCCTTGTCCCCATTTTCCCATTCCTTTCCTCTTGAATTTTCCTCTAGGATAAGATAGATTTCTATATCCAATTGCATATGTTTGTTGTTCCCTCTCTGAGTCACTTCTGATGAGAGAAAAGGTTCAATCACTCACCTTCACCTTTCCCTCTTCTAGTCCATTGTAAAAGCTATTTCTTGCCTCTTTTTTGTGAATAACCTAGTCCATTCTACCACTCCTTTCCCTTTATCCCAGTACATTCCTTTTTCACCCATTAACTTCATCTTTTTAATGTATTATTCCTTCAAGATCAACTCCCTCCTATTCCTAGTCTATATATATGTATATATATATATATATATATATATATATATATATATATATATATATTCCTTCTAACTGCCCTAATAAATGAGAAGGGTCATATGAATTATCAGTATAACCTTCCCAAGAAGAAAAACAAGTAGTTCAGCTTCATTAAGTCCCTCATAATTTGCCCTTCCTGTCCTCTCTCTCTATGCTGCACCTGAGTCCTCTACTTGAAAATCAAATTTTCCTGAAAAATATAGTCTAAATTTCAGGTAGTCCAATAATTTTTAACTTATCTCTCCTGTTTTCCAGGTCAGTTGTTTTTTCCAATGAGATATTTTATATTTTCTTTCAGTTCATGCTTTTGATTTTATTGTATTGTTTTTGATTTCTCAAAGTCATCAGTTTTCCCTAATTCCATTCTTCATTTGAAGAAATAATTTTCTTTTATTCTTTTTCCATTCTTTTGTTAAATTTATTTGCATCCATTTGTATATGTATATTTCCAAGTTACAAAGTTTCCCTCCACCCTCCCCACCCCTGTCCCCTCAGTTGGGAATGGTCAGGTTAGCATTTTGTTTAAACATATTTACAAATTTGTATTTTTTGGCATGAAGAATTAGGATTAAAGGAAAGAGATACATAAGAGCTAATTTTTATAAAGTGTTCATCAGATTCAGTGGGGTATTGCTTTTTTTTCTCTGTGTGTTTTGTTTTGTTTTGCTTTTCTTCCTCTGGTTGGAGATAATATAGTCCTTAATCTGTCAGAAACAGTTGTCCTAGCTTTCTGGACTGCCAAGAGCAGTTGCTTCTATCAAGGTTGTTCATCTGATAATGTTGATGTGTAAATTGTTTTCTTGGCTCTACTCCCTTCGCTCAGCATCAGATCCCATACATCATTCCATGTTTCTCTAGAGTCCAAACATTTATTGTTTGTTATAGAACAATAATATTCCATAATATTCACCTACTATAACTTGTTTAGTCATTCCCCAATTGATGGGAAGCCCCTCAATTTCCTTTTCTTTGCCACTACAAAAACTGCTACTACAATCAATGTTTTGGAACATATAGGACTTTTTCCATTTTTTACAATTTCTTCTGTATATAGTGCTAGAATTAGAATTGATGGGTCAAAGGGTATGAACAGTTTTATTGCTCTATAGGCATAGTTCCATATGGCTCACTATAAAAGTTGTTCCATTCACAACTCCACCAGCAATGCATCAATGTCCCAATTCTCCCACAACCTCTCCAACATTGATCATCTTCTCTTCTTCTCATCTAGGCCAATCTAGTAGGTGTGAGATGATATTTTATTGTTGTTTTAATTTGCATTTCTCTAATCAGTAGTGATTTAGAGCATTTTTTCATATGTTTATATGTATATAGCTTAAATTTCTTCATTTGAAAACTGTTGACATCCTTTGATCATTTATCAATTGGGGAATGACTTGTAAAATTATAAATTTGATGCAATTCTCTATTTATTTTAGAAATGAGAACTTTAGCAGAACTCCTGGTTCTGAAGATTGATTCCCAATTTTCTACTTTTCTTCTAATTTTAGTAGTATTGATTTTATTAGTGCAAAATCTTTTCAACTTAATATAGTTAAAGTCATTATTTTTGCAGTTATAGTATGCTCTAATTTTTGTTTGGTCACAAATTTATACCTTTTCCATAGATCATATTTTTTTTTGTTTGCCAGGCAATGGGTTTAAGTGACTTGCCCAAGGTCACAAAGTTAGGTAATTATTAAGTGTCTGAGGTCAGATTTGAACCCAGGTCCTCCTGACTCCAGGACCAGTACTCTATCCACTGGGCTACCTAACTGCCCTGGAATGATTTTCTTCAGAGAGTTTTTCTATCTCATTTTCCATCCCACCAATTCTAATGTTTAGGGCACTTTTCTCCTCATTGGTCTTGTGGCCTGCTTTTTCCCTTTGACTTTAAATGGTTTTTAAGATATTATTTACCTCAGTATTTTTTTGTTTCTCCTTTTCCAAGCTGCTGAATTGGTTTCAGAATTTTCTCACATCATTCTCATTTCTCTTCCCAGTTTTTCCTCAACTACCTTACTTAATTTTCAAAGGTTTGTTTTTGAACTCTTCCACACTCTGAGATCAATTCACATTTTTCTTGGGGGCTTTGGATTTTTTCTTGTAAGCTTTGACTTTGTTATCTTCTCAGTGTGTATTTTGTTCCTTCATAGAAGCAAAGTTTTTGTCTATAGTCAAATTCTAACTCTTTTTTTAAGGTGGGGCTCTGCTTCTAGAGTAAAGGATGCACTGTACTAAGCTTTGAGGGTTTTTGCAGCTGTTTTCAGGGAGAAACCCAAGTATCTCAATTCCTTCGAGGTCTTATGAGAGACTCTGACTGTTCTCCTGACTTATGTTCTGGTCTACGGATGACCACAAGCCCTCCCTTCTGGGGAACAGTGAGGAGACACCCTCTTCTACTATGGCAGAAAAGTTTCATTTCCTGAGACTGTGCCCAAGACTGTAACCTGGGCAAAGCAACAGCATCTTGTCTCAGAGATGACAAAAAAGACTTCTGCAATCTCCCCCATTCCCCTTTACCATCATTGGGGTGAGTGCTCTGAAAGGAGTTGTTGGGTTACTCCCTTCTTGGTGGCTCCTCAGATCTGCTTTTGTCCCTGGGTCCAAGTCTACCCTGAGGTTTGCACTGGCCTGGGCTCTAGGCTTATTCTGGTGTTGTAGAATTTCCCTGCTGACCTTCCAAGTTGTCCTTAACTGGACTGAGAGTTTTGGAAATGGCCACCACTGCCACAGACCCAGATGCCCCTAAGGACCAAGCACCCCTATTCTTGGACAGCTTGGGTCTGTTTACTCTGACACAGCCTGGACTGCATTGTGGGCCATTTAACCCCAGGATAATAGACCCTTCCCATGGATCTTCCAAGTTTTCCTGGACTAGAAAATTGTTTCACTCAGTCTTTTTGTGAGTTCTGCCACTCTAGAATTTGGTTGGAATTATTATTTAAAGATATTTAGAGTGGTCTGAGGGAAACTCCTAGGTGTTCCTGCCATCATTCCACTATCTTGTCTCCTTAGTACTATTAAATTGAAAATTGCTTGTCATTAATAACCACCCCAATGTAACTCTTTATCTGAAATGTTCTTATTCTTTAGTCTGATCTCCTGGCTTCCTTGGCTTTCCTCATTTTCTTGGAACCTTAGCTAAAATGTCACCTACTAGAGGAAGACTCTTCAAAACTCTTTTAATTCTAATGCCTTCCTCATGTTAATTATGCACAGTTTATTTTGTTAACAGCTTCTTTGTAAATAGTTGTTATTTGTGCCCCCTCTCCCATTCCATTATAAATCATTGTGGCAGGGACTGCTTTTTGTCTTTATATTCAGAATGCTTAGCTATATGGCAAATAGTAGGCATTTGTTAGATATTTATTGAATGAGTGACTACCCCAGATCATGGTATAACACAAATGAAAAGCAATTATAGCTCCAAAATATTTCTTCTTTGTTTCTTGAATTTCCTGAGACTCCTAAACACACATTCAACTTCACATGGGTAGGGAAAAACCCTTAAGATGATGTTCATTATGACACAAGTTTGAGTATAGTTAGAATATTAGTCTCCCTGGATTTTCTCTCTACCTTGTTTCCCAGGTACAAGAGACCCCATATTTTCTGAGTAAGAAAGGATCATAAATGTTACTTAAATAAGCAACAGTCACAAAAAGTTTGTGTAGTAGGGACAAAAAGGACAGATAGGGGCAATCAATTCCCTGTTGAGAGACAAGTACTAGGTAAAAGGAGATAGTATTTTAATATGTCCACATCTCTCCAGGATTCCCACAAGATCTCCATTTTCTGTCCCAAGAGTGGTCTCCTGAGTAAATAATTGTTGTTTCTTCATCTAAGCTAGTAAGTAGGAATTATCTTCTATATAATGATAATTAAGATCTCTTTTGTCCTTGTTGGCTGGTTGATTGGCTCTTATTCTTCATTATTGAAGAAGACCAAAACGATATCACTGTTAGAGATGTCCAACTGTGGCTAGTCAGTACAAGCTTGGAATACCACAGGTTGGACACAAATAGGCTATATGAACTCCACAGTTTCTTTTGAGCTTCATCAGGATTCACCATGGTAGAAGTATAGGTACATTTTCCTGCAATTGGCAATGACATTGTCATGGGTTTTTCCTTCAAAGATTTTGGTAGGCATACAGGCTTGTTGACTAGATTAGTTTTGATAGGAAAACCTAACCCAAATTCATGGCTCTGTCCTTCACTGAGTTCACTCCAAAAAAAACCATGTATCCAGCTCCAACTTCAGTATAATAGCCTTCAATTGCCAGCTTTGTTTCACTCAGGGATGCTATTTGGATATGATACCTTCTGAGTTCTGTTTATCTTTCAGGTCTATTGCATCTTGAGGTGAGTGGAACTTTAGTTGAAGAGGTTTTCGCATGTTTTTTCGTGTTTTTCAACTGTCGGATGATTTCCCTACCTGCCGTAGTAATGAGACCAAGGTTGGGTAAGTAGACAATTTTTAGGGCACCTTTTTCAACCCTTTCCTCACAGTAGGAGGTGTGCTGCTCACCTTAAAATGGTAGCTCAGACAACCGTGGGGGGGGTTGCCAAAATTCACTGCTTCTTCCAGTGAGGAAATAACCCTATGACTTGGGTCACCTATATGAAGGGTTCTGTCCACAGCTCCCAGTGTATCTACACATACTGCTTCATCACTGACCTGTTGCCACAGGGTTTTGAATTGGTAAACAGTTATGATCTTTTGATTTGTATATAAATTGGATTTAAGTGAAGCAGAGTCATATGAAGTCCTTGGCCTCTCTCTCTCTTCCAACGTATCATTATCCAGTGACAAGACGGAGTCTAATCAATTGGTGTTGACTCTAGATGCTGTGGATGACTTTTGAGTCTTACATGTCTAACCAAACACTAAGCCCCCCACAGTGTCTAGTTCAGCTGCCTTCATGACCTTTGGAATGAATTGTTCTCATCCATCCATTCCACTAGGGGAAGACCTCTTGTGGATTTGAGACTGGAAAGTTACCCACACCCTGTTCTGTCAAAACAATTTACTGGGGTGGGGGGGGGCAACTAGGTGGGGCAGTAGATAGAGCACTGGCCCTAGTCAGGAAGACCTAAGTTCAAATCTGGCCTCAGACACTTAGTAATTACCCAATTGTATGACCTTGGGCATGTTACTTAACACCACTGCTTTGCAAATAACAACAACAATAAAAAAAAAAACAATGGGGTGTGACCACTGTGCATACCACAACTTCTTTTTTTTCTTTTTAGGTTTTTGCAAGGCAAACAGGGTTAAGTGGCTTGCCCAAGGTATACCACAACTTCTTGCCTTGAAAACACCTTACACTCCTCTTTTATCATAAGGAACTAAAACAATACCCTGATTTATGGACAGATTCTTACTTGTGCAAAGTATGTTTTTCTAAATCTTTTGACTTTTACCTGGTTACATTAGCCCATGCTATGGTTTAGCCACAGGTCTGGTATCACTGTTCAGAAAATATAGATTAGTATTAATAATAGTGATTCATTCTTTCATTTTTTTTCCTAGTAGGAGAAAAAACTACCTCTGTTAATCATGAAAACCTGCAGCCTATTCATCCATTATAACCTGCTGAGAATTTTAGAAGGGAAAGGAGAGATGAAACATATGTAATGCCCATTTGTAAGCTTACAGATCTAGGAGTGAATTCCCAAGTTCTTCAAGACAGGATAGAATAAATAAAAAAATATGTAAATGATACAGAGTAAACACTCCACATTCTAGCTCTTATGATATGAAAGGAAAGTGAAAGTGAAGCACCTTCTCAAAAGGCATTTTCATTCTTTCAGATAAATTAGAAATGTTGATACTAAGCTTTTATTTAAACAAGATTATCAATGATGATTGAAGATTAACTAAATGGGCTTAACTTTTAAAAAATTAGAAAAACTGAACATTTAAAAGAAGGAAAAAGCATTAAATAAAAGTAAACATGGGTTCTCACAAGTGGGTTTAGTATTTAATACCAGGATTACATCATTTGTCTCTTTTAACTCACTTTCAAAATTTCAAAGAACCTAATTGACTTCTCTCTCCTATTGCCCCATCTCAACATTGTATTTACTAGTGTGTGGTGGGTTTTTTCTCAACTGTTTGGTCAAATTTATTGATCATTTTGTTATCATGTGAATATATATGTGGGGGGTGTTGTGGGATACAAGTGTGGTAAAGAAGAACAAGAAATGACATGGTTTGTTTCCCACTTAAAATTGTTCAAATGGCATATCCTTTTCTATCTGTGGAGTTTTTCACATGTAACATTCCACATTACTTCAAATATGACTTTTTATTTTAATTTTTTGACTCTCACATTGATTGGATTTTAGTGAGGCAAAGTGTCAGCCTCACTGTTACTTACACAGTAATGAGAGACCAGTGGCAAGATAAAAGTCAAGACAATTGGCGAAGGCTCAGGATGCAATGGATGACCTTAGTGTCTTTGATGTTTAAGTAAACTCTAAGTATTCCAAACCAGCTTATTGTACCTCCTACCTGGTCCATTGGGAAAAAAGAAATGAGCCTATTCCACTAGGGAAGTTTACACATATTTGGGGTAGACATCCTCCAACTCATCAATAGATTTGAGGCCATGTCATTTATCCCTTTACAGGCTTTAGTTCATCTGCCTAGATCATTTACCAAGGTGTGGTTGTACATGCTACAACTTCTTGAAGTCATAGGTGAGAACCGGATGGCAGGTGAACACTAAACCTGGATAGACCTGAAGAGGGCTGAGCAATCTTCAAGCTAGAAATAATAGTCCTCCTTTAAACATCCCATACATTCCATTCTAACATGTAATTAAATGTAAAAAAAAAATTATATATATATATATATATATATATATATATATGTATATATCTGACAAACCCTACTTCTTCCTTTGAAGACTGTTCAAAGAATAGAAAAATAATTTTATATAGTTCCAAATAAACTATGATTAATCAAGATAGTTCATTATTATTAATGATTTATTAGCAATCAAACTACAATTATACTTTCTACATCAAGACTTTTCCCATCACTGCATTGACATATCATGAGTTAGCATAAGAAATTAAATGAGAATTTTGAGGGAGTTTTACAGAATTCTTGGAAAGCACATGAAGGCTAGTCAATGACAGAGAACCTATGACTAAATACTAAATCCAAATTTTATAAAAAATTATTGTAAGTACCCCATAAAAGAAAAATATATATCAGACTTCTTCTCTGGTGCAAAGTGAGGATCAAAAATTTTAGTTAAATTTTCCAGAACAGAGGGGTACTGTGTTACTAATATCAGCAATGTAGAAGATATAATTATATTATCATAGTTATACTAAATCATATAATCTTTATATATTTATAGATAATGTTTTTTGAGAATTCTTAAGATAGCAGTTTTTGCTCTACTGAATCAATTGCTTTTTAACAAAAAATTGATTTCCAAATGATAAACACTTAGAATCTTTTATTCTTTATATATTTTAGCTTGGTCTTGTATTGGTTAAGATAGTTTCCCACAGATTGTTACTCATAGAAGTCTGTTATTTCCCTTTTATTAGAAACAATATTAATATTATTTGCTTTTATATTACTTTATGTCCTAATGTACTTTTCCTCATCCCTCTCAGCAGCATCTTTTATAAAACAAATAAATAGAAATACAATAAAATAGATCAACAAAATTACAACATCTAAAAAAGGTTGTCATTATCTAGTACTCCATACCTATTAACATCCCCACTTTCAGGGTAAGGAGGTAAATTTCTCTTCATATTACTTCTTGGTGATATATCTTAGTCATTATAATTTTAGAGTCTTTTTATTAAAATATATTTTTGTTATTCTTTATGTTTATATAGTCATAATTTCATGCAAAAAATTGTTCTTATTTTGCTTATTTCACTTTCTATCAATTCATGTAAATATTCACATGCTTCTCTGAATGCATGTGTACTTTTATTATTCTCTTTAAAGATATCTAAATAAATGTATGGATTATCTTCATAAAAATGCATATAGTATATATGGGTATAAGTTCTATATATGTAGAAATATATGGAGAGTTGGAAAAATTACAAAATTCAGTTTATAGTTATAGATGATCTCAATTGATTTTTCATACTCTTCCTCTGTGATCATTAATATCAGGAATGACACAGAACAGTTCACTAGTATTGTTCACCCAATCAAGGAGGAATTAAAGAGAAGGAAAAAGATGAATTTATAATAATATCTAATATTTATATAATCTCTACTATGTACTAGGAACTATGCTATAAATATGCTTACAAATATTATTTCATTTTATTCTCAAAACAGGCCTGTGAGGTATTTACTATTATTAGCCCATTTTTTTCTAGTTGAGGAAGCTGAGGCAAGCAGAATTTCAGTGTTTACACAATTCATAAGTCTCAATTTGAAATCATCTTCTTAACTCTAGCTCAGCATTCTATCCACCGCACCAACTTACTATATGTATTATATAGGATGAGACTCTCCAGTTCCTTTTATTTGTAAATGACATTGTGCTGCAATCACAGAACATAGAAAAGCCTCTTGGATGTAGTGCATAATCATTCAGCAGAGAAGAGTTCAGAGTAACTATCCAAATGGATAAAAACCAAGTAGATGAAAAGCCCCAAATGTTCAGAAGAGGATGTGTGGATGGACATACAATTAAAGGCTTATTTATTAATATACATAATCACATATACATATATATGTATATGAGAATATACCCATGTTTTCAATATTTATATTCCTCCATTGATGATATATAGCTAAATATCATAGAATTCCACAGTGAAACTGAAAGACAAAAAGAAAATGAAGTGTGATACAAAGCAGGGAAAAGCAGACTATAGCACATTATAAATGAGGAATTCTAAAGAAATAAAAAGATCAATGAATATAAAGATAGATTAATCAATTTTTTGAAGAGTAGGATAATCACCAGGCATTCTATGTACTCCATTGGTAAGCTGACTATATCAAGATAAAGCAAGGAAGCATATGTGCCTTAGGTTTATGCTAGGATTTTGAAGGGAAACCTTGAGATAACCTTACAGGCAATCACAATTCTCAGAAGATGGGCAGACATATAATTAGTATCATTGGAGTAAATTTCCACAACTCACTTTTAGTATTTTAGAAACATTCTCATAGCCAATCAGTATTCTACCTTTAACATATTCTGGCTTGGTAACAGTGAACAAGTCATCAAATTTGGTTGTGTCCCAGTCAGCTCTCTAAGATTATAAGTTACAGGGAATGTTCTGTTTTATCTTGGTAAAGGGAGTATCAATACTGATAGTTCTAGGCATAGGATCGATTTTAAAAATAATTATGACCAATAATAGAAAGATAAATAAATCATATTGAATAATTGCAAATGAATTATTATTAATTAAATTATCTTATGCATACTATGTTCAGTGTGTAGAAAAACAGGAAATATATCTCTGCATATTTACTAAATACTTAAAAGTGGAAGTATAAATATTTAAAATAATGAAAATTTATAGAAACTTCACAATAAATTTTATATTTTTTTATTTGGATGTGAAATGATAAGGAATTTAAGCAGAATGAGGATAAATGTATATGTTAGTATATAAATTTTATTTTTTGACAACTTTAAGATTATTGCTTCTATGAAAAAAATAGTCTCATAAGGAGTGGATGAATGGTAATCTCTTCTTGCAAGTCAAACCTTTAATCAACATTTGCCATACACATTATGCAAACTTAAAAAAAAACTGTTCCCCATTTCTTCCTATAATTCTGAAGAAAAAAGGTGCGATAAGAAGAAATGATTCTTATTGGAACTATCTTCAAATGCTTCATCAAGTATCTTAAAAATTAAAGTAACATGGAAAAGGCCAAATTCTTATTAGAATAATATGCATTAGCTTATAAACTGAGATCTATTCTTAAACCAAATCTTGTGTAATGTCCTAAAATGGTTCTGTCATTCTTCACAGACCTGAATTAAGTCAGATTTATTAAATGTATACAAGACTGTTTACCCTAGAAAAAATTACAAGGTGATAAATATGAATAATGTCAAAGTTTAACTAGCACAACCAATGTTAATTACCCATCCCCAAGTGATTATTAGGAGCAAAAAGGAAATAAAAAATGATAGTTTCATTATAGGAATTGCTGATAATATAAATTGTACATTACAATGGCATAAGAGTGCCTCCAAGTGGCATATGTCAAAATTCCATAGGAAAAATAATCAAAATTCAAGATCTTTTACAAGGGATTTACCAACAACAAAGCTCTAAAGAATTGCTATAACTCTTTTTTTCTGCCAATTTTATATTATTCCTCATTATCTTTATTTATGAGTTTATCTTACTGAGCTTTCTCATATGACAAAAAAACCCTTCAAATTATGGTATTCTTAAATTCACCTTTCCTTTAAAACAAATGTACCATATTTTCTATCTAATCAATTTATAGTCTCATTTAGATTGACTATAATAGCAAAATTAAACTTTCTTGACATGGTGTCAGGGAGCAGAATCAGTATTAACTTCATCTCCATTAAATGTTGATACAGTCTGGCTTCAGTTATCATTGTTTCCATTTTGTAGGCAGATCAATTTGAACATTATATCACATCTGGCCAATCTGAATGAGGCGGGAAAAGAGAAGGCAAGAAGAACACAAGATGTCTATACCATAAATATTCCTAAATCTATAATAAGAAATGTAACCTCTCACAGATTAGTAGTTATATACATATGTGTGCATGTGTATATTGTTTTAATGTTTAAAAAGTACTTTCTCTACAAAACCACTGTAAGCTAGTAGAACTATTAGTATTATCATCTTATAGATAAGGAAACTGAGCCTTCTTGAGATATATGAAAAAAAGATAAATGCTTTGCCTGTGGACACATGGCTAGCATAAGACAGAGAATGGATTCTGTACATAGAAGAGAAAGATCAGCTAGAGGGTACAATGGATGAAGTACCAGGCTTGGAGTTCAAATCCAGATTCAGAAACTAGCTATATAATCTTGGACAAGTCATTTAACCCTTATTTCTCCAGTTTCTCATCTGTAGAATGGGGTTACAGTGAAAAAGGAAATGACAAACCACTCTAATATCTTTGCCAAGAAAACCTCATAAAAAAATGTCCATGGGATCACATAGAGTCAGATTTTATTGAACAACATAGAACACACAGAGATTTTTTTTAGAAATAGGAGTAACCTTAGAATCATTCTGACTAACTTCTCATTTTACAGATGAGGCTGATATATAGATAGATAATGTCACTCACCTCACACTCAAGTCAGGCACCAAATAGAAATCAGAAATCACATATAAATACGCATATGTGTGTATGCATATAGATCTATGTGTTTATATTTATATGCATGTATTTGTATGTTTGTGTATGTATGTATATGTATACATATGTATATTTTCCCATATGCTGTACTCTCTTTCAAACTTCACATCTCGTCAACTTCCTTTCAAATAAACAAAAATCTTTCCAGGGTTCAAAAAGTTTCTTTAACTCAGTGAGATCTATTTGCATCAATCAAGGTTTAGGATACTCAGGAAACCAAATTTATTTAAATATCAGAAGATTATGTAAATGAGGAAAAGTTAGTCCATTCAAGGAGGTGGGTTGTTCATGATTTATAGCAAGCAATCACAGATGAAAATTCATGTACTACATTAATACTTGAAGAATGCACAAAAGCCTAAATTGAGACCAACAACTCTGAGTAGATCTTTTCTTGAGGATCTCTAAGTGAACATGGGCAGAAATAACATAGAATGAGGTGAGGAAGAATTTTGTAATTGCCACAGATATGGAAAATATCCAAATTTAAAAGATCAAGATTGTAAAGCTCTCTAGTAAATAGGTATGCTGTCCTGCAAGCTGAACAATGTTAATTTTGAAAAAACAACAATTACTCCATTTGAGACTTAGGTAGATTGTAAGTCTCTTGACTTCATAATTACATATTTAATCATATGCAAACGTGAATACATATTGGGTCATTTAGAGCAAGTCAAACTAACTAGCATGTATGAAGTGGTTATTATGTGACCACAATATAGTAAATGCTATAGATATGAAGAAGAGCAAAAATGTCATCCCTTTCTGCAGAGTTCATATTTTAATATGAGAGATAAGGTGTAAACAATTAGGAAAATATAGGACATATACAAAGTAGATGAATCTGATAAGTTAAAGCATTAGCAGCTGGGGTAGAGAATAAATACAGAATGAGTAAAGAAGGTCTCTAAGAGCAGGTGTGAGTTTAGCTGAGTCTTGCAGAAAATCCAGGAAACTAAGTAGTAGAGGTGAAGGGGTAAAGTATTCTGGCATGGGGAAAAATTAATACAAAGATATGGTGATGAGAATGGAAGTGTCATATCTTAGTAATTTCAAAGTGTTTCTAGAATGTAGGCTTTAAGAAGAAGAAAGGTGAAGTGTAAGAAGGTTGGAAAGGTAGGAAAGGGTCAGAGCAAACAAGTTTGGTTTTAAATGCAAAAAAATGTTTCAATATGATCTTAAAGATAACAAAGAGGCCTCATAGTTCATTGAGAAGGGGTATGGGGTATGGTCAAATCTTTACTTAGAATCAAAACACCTTTTCAGCTGAATGGAGGATGCATTGAAGTGGAAAGCAAGTAGAGCTAAAGAATGTTTAAAAGTTTTGGGTTTTTTTTAGCTTTGCTTTGATGTACTTTTTGCAAAATAATGTTGATGGATGAGGAGAACTTGAACTGAACTTGTGGCAATAAGAGTGGGAAAATAGAGACATTTATAGAAGAGGTTATGATAGTAAAAATATACAAGAATAACAACAAAACTTTAGCAAAAAGATTAGCTATGTGGAGTGAATAAGTAAGGAGTCAGAAATGATAACAAAGATGGAAGCTTGGGTAACTAAGAGGATGGCAGTTCACTTGACAGTAATCAAGATGCTGGTACAAGGGAAGGGTTTGAGAGGGAAGGAAATGAATTTTGTTTTCAAAATATCATTGGACATATAATGCAATATATTTAAAATGTAGTTGCCTATATGAGTTGAACCTCCACAAATGCAGTACAACTGAAAATAGAGATTTAGGAATCATCTACAAGGAATTACAATTGTATTTAGGAAAAGTGATATCAATCAATGAGTTAGTATCAAAGAATACAGAAGTAGACCCAAGACAGATTCATGGAGAAAATATATGGTTAGAGGAATAATATGGATGTAGAGTCATGAAAAGGAGATGTCAAAGAGGTAGGACAAAAAAGATTGATCAACATGACAAAAATACTACGAAGGTGATAGAGATGGTGATTAATGCTGTGATGAGCTGCGCAAATATCAAGATTGATAAAAGACAATATCTAAAGAGAAATGCTATAACTTCCCATATTAACAATTTTTCAACTCATTTTACATTTGTTGAATTTGAAACATCTTAAGATTTTTAATCTTTTTTCCATGGGTTTGCTTTTTTGTTGGGAATATTTTAGAACACATATTCAATAGAATTAGTTCCTTTGTTGCGCCAGGTTTGGGACTTTAGTATAGTATAAGAAATTAGTCAAAGACAAATTTCCAACAAACTGTTTATCAGTTTCCCCCAACACTTCTTTTCAAATGGGGAGTTCTACCTCAAATAACATGTTCGTGAGTTATTTACATTTTCCTCCTCCTCATCCTTTCATTATGTCCACTATGCTACCCTATCTCTTACATAAAATGATTACTTTAGCAAGGTTTACTTGCTTACATCCCCTGGGAATATAATGGCAGTGCACTTCTTTCCTAATTATTATTCCTTCTCTGACCTATAATTGCTTTTCATTGTTCTTTTCTCTCTCCTGCCACTTCATCTACCTCTTTCTAGAAATGAGTTAGTCAATATCAATAATGGGAGGAAGCTAGCATCAGTCTCTCTGAGGATATAAAATGCACTCATATCCATATTTAAAAATATATTACATACTTGTGATACATTTACATAGATATGCAGATTTTCAGATAAGCTGAATTTATTTTTTGAACAAAATGTCAAAATATCTACTGATTTATTTGCTACTATATTTTAATACAAATTCCTAAATTGAAATTAGTTATTCACTTTTCCAAACTATATTTTATGGATTAAGTTAAACATTTGAATGGCTGTAGTTATCATTTTTATGCTTTATTTCTTGCCAAGATTTCTACCCTTATGAGGTCATTTTATGTGATGCATTTTTTCTTACTTTTTTTAGTACCTGCCAATTTGATCTCATTTCAAAATTTCATTAGTACACAATTTACTCTCATTCCCAGATCATTAATGAAAGTTTAAGTAAGAACAGACCTAACATTTATCCCTGTGGTACCCAAGTGGACATAACATTGTTGATCATTACTCTTTCTTGCTTGTACATTTGCCAGATTTGAAATCTTATGATGGTGTTGAGAGCCAAAAATATTTAAACTAATTTATAAATAAAATGATGACTGAAATTTAATCAGGAATCAACATTTTACTAAAGTCCAGAAATACTAAATTACATGATGGGTCTTCATTTATTTATGAGTTTGATAATTTCTTCAAATGCTTTTCTGGCATGATTTTCTTTTCATATACGCCCCCTTAGAAATTCATTTAAGTATTTCTTCTTATTTTCTTTTTGCTGTGGTTTATGAGTCTACATGTTTTCATATGTGACACTAAGTACTTTTTAGTTTATTCTAAAAACTATTCAATTGTTATACTCCACCATAATTAAGCCAGATGTTAGGCTCATATTAAAACCTAAATGCATATCATTTCAAAAAATACTGTTAATATTTTGTCACATTTTGAATGACTTGTTCCCAAAATTCGATGAAGAAGCAGAATAGAAAATGAAAAAAATGAAAATTCTATAGGTTTTCTATGCTTCTATGATAATTAAATTTAGTATTAGAAAAAGTAATAAATAATTCCAAAAGAATATATTGTCCCAGAAGATATTCTATTAAAGAAAGTTAGTAAAATTTCTTATAGTTTTTAGTTCTTGCTTGACTAACCATACACCTTTATATTAGTAGGTGTGATAGAAGCCGCCATATTTCCTTTTTTCTTGATTGGAGCATGTTTCTTGTTTGGCAAAATAAAATCAGTTTAAAAAGGTCAGAAAAATCAACTAAAATGCCTGTATTTTTCATTTTTTGTTAATTGCGTAGTGTTTTCAATAATCTCAAGCTACTTTAAGATAGAGCAAACTTCCTCTTTAATTCTCCCAGGATCCTAAATGACTGTGAACCGTGGTATGCCATGATATGCAAAAAATGAGAATTGAACGAAATCTGAATGAAGAGATGTGTGATCAGTTAAAGCAGATGACTACATATTGCTTAAATTATGTAAATATGATAAGTGGAAGAAATGACTGCATTATGGAAGACAATTTTTGGAAGAGAATATTGACCAATCAATTATGTAGCAAGAATAAGGGTTAACAAATAGACTGCCAAGATCAAGGAATAGATTGCCTATCAGATCTATGGAAAGGGAAGCAGTCCAAGGAAGAGATAGAGAATATCAATAAAAACAAACTAGATAATTTTGACCACATTAAATTAAAAAGCATTTTCACAGATAAAACTACAGTAACCAAGATGAAAAGAAATGTAGTAAGTTGGGAAACAATTTTTACAACTAGTATTTCTGACAAAGGACACATTTCTAAAATATATAGAGATCTGAGTCAAATTTATAAAAAAAAAAACAAGTCATTCCCCAATTGACAAATGGTCAAAGGATATGCAGAGACAATTTATAGATGAGGAAATCAAAGTGATCCATAGTCATATGAAAAATTGGTCTAAATCATTGCTTATTAGAGAAATGCAAGTTAAAGCATCTCTGAGGTACCATCTCACACCTTTCAGACTGCTCATTAAGACCAGAATGAACAATGACCAATGTTAGAAGGGATGTAGGAAATCTGGAACACTAATACATTGTTCGTGGAGCTGTGAACAAATCCAACCTTTTTGGAGAGCAATTTGGAATTATGCCTAAAGGGCAATAAAAATACCCTTTGACCTAGCAATACCACTCCTGGGTCTATACCCTGAAGAGATCATGGAAAAGGATAAAAACATCACTTGTAAAAATATTCATAGCAGCTCTATTTGTGATGGCAAAGAATTGGAAATTGAGTGAATGTCCATCAATTGGGGAATAGCTGAACAAATTGTGGTATATGTGCATTATGGAATATCATTGTTTTACTAGAAACCAGGAGTGATGGGAATTCAGAGAAGCCTGGAAAGATTTGCATGAACTTATGCTGCGTGAGATGAGTAGAACCAGAACATTGTACACCCTAACAACAACATGGGGTTGATGACCAATCTTAATGGACTTCCTCATTCCATCAGTGAAACAATCAGGTCAGTTTGGGGGTATCTTCAATGGAGAATACTATATGTATGCTGAGAAAGAATTCTGGAATTTGCAAAAAGACCAAAAACTATTACCTTTAATTTTTTAAGAAAGTGTCATTATATAATTTTGCTATATCTTATACTTTATTTTTCTTCCTTAAGGATATGATTTCTCTCTTATCACATTTCACTTAGATCAATGAATACCATGGAAACAATGTAAAGGCTAACAGACTGCTTTCTGTGGAGGCTGGGGGAAGGGAAACGAGATTGGGAGGAAAACTGTAAAATTCCAAAATAAATAAATTAATAATTACAAATAAACCCCAAACAGACTGCCAAAGCACCATATTCTTTTTCCTAAAGTATTAACAGAGGAAACAGAAATATAGAAGGGCCTCAAACATTAGGTAAATCTATGAAAAATTTAAGAAATGATATGGAAAAAAGAATCAGACATGATGAAAATGATAAGATTCAAATGTATGCATGTAGAGGAAGTATCTATAGCACTGAGTCAGAGATTCATTAAATTTCTCTAAAATAATTCATTAAAATACTATCATCATGAGAATCCATCATCACTAGTGTTTTATTTTGTAAATACATTCTATAATTGGTGTGTGAAGTTGTGTATATGTATACATGTGTGCATTTTCATTCCTCTACTAGGACCTAAGTGATTTAAGAAACAGCATTCTTTTTACTTGTTTTGCCTACTACCAAAACACCTCATATGCTGCTGCTTTTTACCTAGTAAAATATCCTCAGTCAGCTGATGGAAATTATAGAAATCATAGAGATATGTATCCCCTAATTGCCAACTTAGTCAAATAAAGAAATATAGGCATTAATAATAAGAAGAATAGCTAGCATCCTACTAAATTAATTATTAACTTATTTGATCCTCTCAACAACCTTAGGAGGTGGATGTATTATAGTTACAGATGAGTAAATTGAAGCAATCAAAGGTTGAGTGACTTGCCCAGGGTTATGTAACTAAGAATTGTCCTAGCCAGATTTGAAATTATTTCTGTCTTACTCAGGGCCGACTGCTCTATTCATTTCACCACTTTACTGCCCCACTTAAACCACATCATGACATTTGAGACCATTTAAATTTACAAAGTGTGTTCCTACCCTCTATAATCCATATGGCAAGAACTTTGATTCAGTCATATACAAGGAAAAATCCAGTACCCCTCATTCCATCCCACCCAATAATTCTAAACCAATCTCTGACAAACATGGGGGTGAATTCACCAGAATTGTATGATTTGACTTTCTAAACAAATTAAATTTGATTGATTGCAGATAGCTCTCTAGTTTGTAAAAATCATATTCTGGTTCTAAGAAATATGCATCTTTTTTAGAATTTTAAAGAAAATGAAATGTCTGAAAGATCGTATCTCAATAAAAGTAAAAATGAAAATGGTTGCAATTAATTTTATCAATATCTGATAAGCTTATCAACTTCAGATTGTGTGTTCCTTGAGAAAGTCAAGCAATAGTTAAGAGTATGCTAATACATTATAAAAAATAGCCACATTTATCCTCAATTTCATTCAGGCCCTATTCTTTGCATGATTTGTATGATTTGTATGATTACTTTAACTGCACTTTTCTGGAACAAAAACAACTTTTACCTGACCATGATTTCTCCACCTGAATATACTGGCGAATTGGAAAGAGAAAAAGAAAATGTGCATGTATGAATATGGCTAAATTCTTGAAAGGCTGGTCTCTACAAAAATTTCTCTCAATTGCAGCAATAACAATAGAGAACTATTCATCATAAAAAGTCACTAAAGTTACATTATCCACAAGCTCAAAGAAACTTTGAGCTTAATCACATGCTTGCTCTACTCACTCATTTTTACACAGGTGTAATGCATGGAAGAGTTTCACAAGCCCCCCTTGTCTCTTCAAATATTTCCTGCCTAATCACTTTATTCTGGAAATAAATTTGTCCTCTTATTCCAGAGTGGAATCAGGTGCAGCAGGGAAAATCCCTTGTACATCTTACCCTTGGAAGTCCTAACTCCTCAATATTTTAGACTAAAAAAGCAAAAGGACAAATGTTTTATTATCTAAATAATTTCTTGACCTCTTTATATCATACAATACTGTCAGTTAATTCCTTCTTCTGGATACTGATCAAAGAAGGGTTATTATAAAATCATTTGAAGAGGTTCAGGGAAAATTTACTTTCATTCACATATTTTCTCTTCACTTCATGATCACTGTTTGACATGTGCAAAAATAGAATTCCACAAAATATGTACAGACACAATCATTTGAAATGAGAGTTTAATCAAGTTAGAAATTATTTCTAGGAAAATTCATTTGTGAGATATTCAGAGCAAAAGATATATAGACCCAAATTAAATGAATAAAATGACAGAAATGATATATGAGTCATTAATATCAGTCTGAAAAATTACTGATAAATGGAGAAGTACCCAAGATTAGAAAAGTATAATGCTTCATTTTTCAAGAAAAAAGAAGAGAGTATCCCAAATTGATAAATGGGCAAAGGATATAAACAGACAGTTTTCAAATGAAGAAAGCAAAGTTATATATGATCATATGAAAAACTCCTCCAAATCAGCACTGATTGGAGAAATGGAAATTTAAAAAAATATAAGGTATCACTTCACACCTATCAGACTGGCTTAAATGACAAAAAAAGGAAAACAATCAATGTTGAAGAGGTTGTGGGAGAACTGGGACATTCATGCATTGCTAGTGGAGTTGTGAACTGATACATCCATTCTGGAAAGCAATATGGAACAGTTCCCAAAGAGCAATAAAACTCATCATATCCCATGATCCAGCAATACCAATACTAGACCCATATTAAAAAGAAATTATAAAAAATTGGGAAAGTCCCACAGGTCCCAAAATATTCATATCAGATCTTTTTATAGTGGCAAAAAAATCAAAATTTGAGAGAATGCCCATCATTTGGGAACAGCTAAGCAAGTTATAGTATATGAATGTTATGGAATACTATTGTTCTATAAGAAATCATAAGTGGTAAGACTCTAGAGAAGCATGAAATGAATTATAGAAAATGATACTGAGGGAAGGGAGCAGAACCAAGAGAACATTGTACACATATAAAACAATATTGTGAGATGATCAACCATGATGGAAGCAGGATAATCCTATTAGACCAGATACAGAAAATGCTATCTCCATCCAGAGGAAGAAAAAACAAAACAAAACAAAACAAAACAAAAAAAACCCTTCAGAATCTGAATGAATACTACATTTCATGTTTTAAAAACTTTTCTCATATGTATTTCTTTTCTTTATTTTTAAAAATTATCTATTTTTTCATCAATATATACACATGTATATTTTTAAGTTACAAAATTTCCTTCCACCCTCCCTTCTCACTGCCATCCCCCAGCAATGAATGTTCAGTCAGCATTGTACATACATATTTTGATACACATGTTTACAAATTAGTAATTTTAGGTATGAAGAATTAGAATTAAGGGAAAGAGATACATGAGACAATTTTTATAAACTGTTCTTCAGATTCTGAAGCGTTATTTTTATATTCTTTTGTTTTGTTTTGTTTTTCTTATAGTCTGGATGGGGACAACATTGTCAATAGCTAGTTTAATACAGTTGTTCTAGCTCTCTAAACTGCTGAGAAGAGCAGTTTCCACCAAGGTTGATCATCTCACAATGTTGTTCTTACTGTGTACATGTTCTCTTTGTTCTACCCCCTTCGCTCAGCATCAGATCCTATAAATAATTCCATGCTTCTCTAGAGGCTGACCATTTAGACTCTTATAGAACAATAATATTCCATAGTATTCATGTATCATAACTTGTCTAGTCACTCCCCAATTGATGGGGATCCTCTAAATTTCCAATTTTTGACACTAAAAAAAAGAGCTCCTATGAATATTTTGGAACATAAAGGACTTTTCCCTTTTTCTCTAATGTCTTCTGAATATAGACCTAGAAATGGAATTTTTGGGTCAAAGAGTATAAACAGTTTTATTGCTCCTTGGGCATAGTTCCATATTGCTCTCCAGAAAATTTGGATCCATTCACAACTCCTCCAGTAATACACCAATGTCCCAATCCTCCCACAACCTCTCCAATATTGATCATGTCCCCTTTTTCCCATCTTGGCCAATATGATATGAAATGATAACTCATTGTTGCTTTAATTTACATTTCTCTAATTAATAGCTCTTTGGAGCATTTTTTCATAAACTTTATATATATATATATAAATATATATAGATTTATATATATATATATATATATATATCTTTAATTTCTTCGTTTGAAAATTGCTTGTTCATATCCTTTGACCATTTATCAATTGGGGAATGATTTGTGACCTTATAAATTTTATGAAATTCTCTATATATTTTAGATATGTGACCTTTATCAGAACTCCTGGTTGTGAAGATTGTTTCCCAGCTTTCTACTTTTCTTCTAATTTTGGCAGCATTGATTTTATTAGTGCAAAACTTTTTAATTTAAAATAGTCAGATTCATTCATTTTGCAGTTTATAATGTGCTCTAATTCTTGTTTGGTCATAAAGTTATATCCTTTCCATAGATCTGATAGAGTATTTCTTGGTCTATTAATTTACGTATGACTTCACTCTTTATGTTTAATCTTGTGCCCATTTTGGCTTATTTTGGTAAAGGGTGTGAGATGTGGATCTATGCTTAGTTTTTGCCATAACTGTTTTCGAGTTTTCTCAACAATTTTTTGTCAAATAGTGAGTTCTTATCCCAGAGGCTGATGTCTTTGGGTTTGTCAAATACTAGATTGCTGTATTCATTTCCTGTGGTTTCTTTTGAACCTATCCTAATCCACTGATCCATTACTCTCAAATATAGCTTTAGATTTGATATAACTAGGTCACATTCCTTTACATTTTTTTCATCAGCTCCCTTGCTATACTTGCTCTTTTATTGCTCCAGGTGAATTTTGTTACTATTTTTTCTAGCTTAGTAAATTAATTATTTGGTAGTTTTATTGGTATGGCACATATATATTTCTTTTCTATCTCATGTTTTTCTTTCTTTCTTTTCTCTTAATCCTAATTCCCCATACTGAAGATGATTAATTTGTAAACATGCTAATGAAAATGTGTATGTACAATATTCACCTGACTGTTCTCCACTGAGGGTAGAGGGAGACAATGGAACATGGAAAAAATTATTAAACCTAAAAATATGCATATGCATGTGGATGAATGTTGAAAAACTTTTTATAACATGGAATTGGAAAAATAAAATAAAATATCAATAAAAAAGAAAATAAAGAGTAAAGCTTATAATCCATGGATTTGCAACTTTGACCCAAATTCTTACTAGCATTTGAGTTAGAACAACTGAGTTCAAATATCCATTTCAGACTGAGTGACTTTTAAGAAAATAACTTGACAGTCAGGGTCCTATGCTTTATCATTAGATATTGGAATAGACAATCCCTATAAAAATCTTCCACTTCTAAACCTATGATTTTATGTGTCAGACTCAGTACTTCACAAATACTTTAAAATATCTGCTTCACAAGGATAATAGATGAAAAACACATTGAGTAGTTAGTCGGTACTTCACCTGAAAAAAAATCAAGTTGACTTATTGAACTATTACCAATATAAGTCTTTATAATGCAATAGCCCAAAATGCTAATGCAAATTTAATCTACTTTGAGAAACATTATATGTTTTTGTGTTCTTCTCTGGGCAGGTCTTATCCAGAACACAGTATTCAATTCTTGATTCCACATTTTAGGAAGGATATTTACAAAATGAAGTGCATTCAGAGAAAAGCACTTTGGATGATTAAAGTCATTATGATCACACCAAAAGGAAGATGATTTGCAAAAATAAGGATGTGGGGCAGCTGGGTGGTGCAGTGGATAGAGCACCAGCCCTGGAGTCAGGAGTCAGGAGTACCTGAGTTCAAATCTGGCCTCAGACTCTCTCTCTCTCTCTCTCTCTCTCTCTCTCTCTCTCTCTCTCTCTCTCTCTCTCTCTCTCTCTCTCTCGCTTTCTCACTCTCTCTCTGTCTCCCTCCCTCCATCTCCCTTCTCAGATTCTGTTTCTCCCCCTTCCTCCACCTCCCAGCCCCATCTGTCCCTGTGACTATGTCTGTGTCTGTCTTGTCCTTTCCTATCTTTTTGCTGGAGATTGCCTACAGCTACAATCTTCTGAGCTTTCCAACTTCAGGAGAATGAGTCAGTTGAAGTTCTGGAGCTGAAATCAATGCTAGAAACTAAGCAGGAGCAGAAAGGAGCCAAGTCTGGAGCCATGGTTTCAAAGTTGAAGAGATTAGTTAAGACTCCTCCATTCATCAGCCAGCCACACTTGGAAGTGAACTTGGAGGCAAATGGTATGTTGAGACTGGGTAGGTCACACCTAGCTGTGTGGCCTTGGGCAAGCCACTTAACCCCATTTGCCTTGCAAAAAAAAACCTAAAGAAAAATGAGGAAGTTTAACCATGGGCTCAGAGAAGTAGAAGTATGAGAAAAGGTTAAAAAAGAAGACATGGTCCTAGAGAAGGGTCTGAACAATTGTCTCCTTTCACTAGCATCCCCTACCTCAAGGTTAATCTTTCATGTCATCTATTCCCCAACTTCTCAGGCCACTTGCATTAGTGGTAGGGAAAGAATGTACCTTCCAAATAGATCCTTGGTCCAACAGTTGTATCCTTAGAGATTTACAACTGTTGACAAGTCAAGTAAAAGTCAGTAAGCATTTATTATATTTGTACCAGGTACTATGCTAAATCCTGGAATTTGAAAAGGAAAAAAAATATCCATTCTTATTTTAATAAGTGAGACACCATGCAAACTTGTACAAACAGGATCTAAAAAAGATAGATTGGAGACAACACAAAAGGAAAAGTATTAGAATTATAGGGGATAAAGAAGGGAGGTTTTTGAAAATTGGAATATTATCTGGGACTTTGGAGAAGTTAGAAGATGAGATGAGAAGGAAGAAAATTTCAGGCATGGAATGTAAAAATGGAGAGCCAAGAGATGGATCATATTGATCCGGAAAAAAAGAAAGAAATCAGTGTTCCTGGAAAACAGAGGGAGTTATAACAAAAACAGAAAAGGTAGGAAGGGGTCAAATTATGAAGGGCTTTAAATTTCAAACATAAGATTTTATAAAAGTAAATTCAGAAAGTAAGAGAAAGTCACGAAAGTTGATTGAATAAGGGTTTTTGACATGGTCAAACCAAAATTTTAGGAAAATCAGTCTGACAGTTAAGTAGAAAGTGAACTAAGAGTGGTTAGAAACTTGGCAGGCAAACAACCAGCAAGTTATTGCAATAGTCTAAATATGAGGTCATGAGGTCCTGCACCAAGGTATTGGTAGGGTCAAAGGAGAGAAAGTACATAAGATATTTCAAAATTGAGAGAATTTAGAAACAGATTAGATATTGGGGTGAGATTAGGTGACAAGACCTTCTCTCTCCTGATGTTAGGGCAGAATTTCTGTCCTATCACCAAGAGCTGATGACGGCTGCCCATGTCTTACTCAATCAGCCTCCTACATAGAGATCTATAAGAAATATTGTAACTTGTTGGTGTTAGTTATGTAAATTTAGGAAAGCAAATTTTTTTGAAATAATCCAAGACATAGAGTAAAGAAGAAAAAAGTAACAAACATAACTAGCATAAAGTTAAAATATATTTAAAGAAAAACTTCAACTAAATATCATGATGAACATGTTAAGAAAAATATGGGTTAAAGTTATGATATCCAATTATGATGAATAAAAAGTTGAAGAGACAATTTCTGGGTCATATTCATTTTATTAATCATTCTAGCAATAATTAATTAAAGGGATCAGTGCCAATTTTGAATATCAAAGACCTCTCATGGAACTCACTCAGTGCTTATACCATTGGAAGAGTAGATGTCAAAGAGGGTGATAATCAACTATGAATGTTAACAATTAATAAGAAAAATGAATATTACAATGAAAAACTGGACATTCTAATAAGGGACTGAGGTATGCTATTTTTGTTACGGCATTTATTTCTAAACCACCCCTAGCCCTTGGGGTGCCTTCAAGGACACCCCTGACTAAGGATCTACCTGAGTGGAACACAATTTCGATTAAATTCTCTCTAAGGTTTTCTCATTGAATGGGGCAACAAATCCACCCAGATATATAGTCTAGGTGGAGCCAATTTTGGGAAACATCAGGGTTTGCCCCAATAATTTGTTATTCAATAATCATTTTGAAGATGGGAAAGGGAAAGGTCCAGTCTAAGTTAAAAACTCAAACTTTATTTCACAGGTTTACTGATTAAATTCATGAGGAGAGTCAGTGATTCTAATTAGCTACTTAAATTTATCAGTTAAATAAGGAAGATTGAGGTAAGATTGTCTGAGGGAGAGAAAGGAAAGGGAACAGTCACTGAAAAGTGATTGGATTTAGACCTATATGGGTATAGCCTGGAGCTGGACCCATATTGTAAGTTACAAATCAAGGTAGGAGTAGTTTCCTAGAGAGAGAGAGAGAGAGAGAGACAGAGAGAGAGAGAGAGAGAGAGAGAGAGAGAGAGATAAAGTGAGAGAGAGAGAGAGAGAGAGAGAGAGAGAGAGATAAAGTGAGAGAAACTTAGATTAACATATAGTTTTGACCATATGAAGCTGAAGCCCATATTGTTCCAGCCAAATGACCAGACTATTTGGTTCTGATTAGAATCAAGTTTGCATACAGAAGGGGAAAAGATAAAGGAAGAAATCAGAGCCCCCCATGGAAGTCAACTTAAACAATTTTCCGGGGGGGGGGGGGAGGGACAAAGGTACTTGAGTAGAGGTTTAGCACCTGGCTCCAAGTATTCTCCAAAACCTGTGCAACAGGGGCAGTCCCCAAGGAATAACTAAGGCAATGCTTACTGCACATGCATGATGTCCTGCATACTACATCCTTCCTACCACTAAGGGCAGCATGGCAAAAGATTACTTCATTTCCCTCATACTGCTTCATATTCTCTCAAAATCAAAAATAAATAGTAAATTCTAGGCATATATGACATAATAAAAGTTTCTCCTACAGAAAGTGAAGTTACAGTATCTATAGGTTTAAGAATCCAATGGAATAGTGTTCTTGTTTTACACATAAAATAAGGACTCTATAACTGACAGTCAAACCAAGATGAGAAAAGTAACAGAAATGTAGATAGAAGAATATCAAGAAGAACAAAGAGAAAAAGTGATTGAGCAAAAGAAAAAAAATACAAGTCTCTGACTATAACAGAGAAGGAATAACGTTTTCATTATTAATAATGAAATTATATGTTATACTTGTGCTGTAATTATTTAATACAGACAAATAAGGCTATTATGTTGTCAGAAACACTTCACTATATTTCTGGTTTAAGAAAAATGCCTTGTGTATTTTTTTGAATAAAATGAATAAAAAGCTAATTTATGTGAAGAGAATCTGTCCATGACATGGTGAAGAACCTCATTTACAAAAAAAACAACCTATGTTGAAACATCATTAATTTTGGTTGAATATATGTGTTCTTTCTGGGCTTCATTTTCTCCTTTAACCTTTTTTTTCTTAGCCTACATAATTTTTCTTCTGGCCTGTTCCTTGACAAAAGATACTAAATAAATGCTAATGAATTTTCCAATGTAAAAATTGATTTCTTTTTATTCTCTCAAATAATACAGCAAAAATTCTCCCTATTCAGTTCCATTGAAAGGCTCAACAAGAATTTCATGTAAAGACAATAGGTTCTAATATAATAAAAGTATTAAAATTTTCTTTGAATAGAATAAAATTCAAATTGTCAAATATTCCTAGATTTATCTGATCTTTTTAACTGAAGGATGATAGGCAATTATTCTCCGTTAGTATTTATTTTGTTCTGATATGATTTTACAATTCATCACATTTAATAATAAATATTATTTGGGATGTTGAAGAGTTCTTCTAATTGCCTTAAACTTCTCTCTGAAATATTTTTAATACTTAATATTAAGATTCTACTAGTGTTGTTGGATGGTTATAAAAGATGAAACTCTATAAATCTATAAATGCTAACAATTAAATTTATGTATCACTGTGGGGGAGGGGACAAGGAGAGGTGAATGATGGGTATGAGAAGACATACCTTTATATAATCAAGTGATTCCAGAAGAAAATTGGAGTAAAGAATATCATCAAGAAAAAAATAAAAGTTAAAAAAAAAGATTAGCTGCAAATATGGAGAAAGAGAGGAAAGACTTATAAACTGCCTCTGTGCTCTGCTAGTATACTTGAAATGTCAAGGGAAAGTTCTACCAAACTAAGTAGGTCTACCATGGTGAATTTATAAGAGACCATTGGTAAGTTTTACAAGGAAAGTCAGTTTTTAGTGCAGGAAAATCCAATATTGATGAAACTATAGTCAATTTAGATATTGGAATATTTAAAATATAAGGTACTTGTAAGGGTGCTAAATCTTGTTTATTATTGATATTTTATTTTTCTAATTACACATTATAAAAGTTTTTCAAAATTCATCCATTGGCATATTCATGTTATACATTTCTCTACAATCTGCCCTTCACACCCTCATACCCTCAGCAGTGAACAGTCTGGTAAAAGTTGTATATGTACATTTGTATTTAATATATTTAGATATTAGTCACTTTGTACTTGAATAATTAAGACTAAGGGAAAAGAAAGTAAACCATAGGAAAAAAGGAAAAATAGAAGTTTTTAAAAAGTTATCATGTATTCATTCAGATTCTACAGTTTGTTTTTTCTTGTGTTGTTTTTTTTTCCCTCTGTCTATAGATAGTGTTGTCCAGAAAAAGTCTCCTAGGATTGTCCTAGATCTCTGAACTGTTGAGATGCATCCATCATAACTGATCAATTCATAATATTGTTAATGTATACAATATTCCCCAGTTGTGTTCCCTTCAGTCAACTTCAGTTCATAGTCTGACCATTCATGTTTTCTTATAGAACAATAGGACTCCATAACATTCATATACATAGCCATTTCCCAGTTGATGGGCATCCCCTCAATTTCCAATTCTTTGCCACTACAAAAAGATTTTTAAACTTTGGGATTCTTTCCATTTTTTATAATTTCCTTTGTATATAGACGAGGTATTGTTGGGTCAAAGGGTGTGATCAGTTTTATTGCTTGTTGGGAATAGTTCCATATTATATTCTAGAACAGTTGGATTAGTTCATAATTCCATCAATTGTGCATTAATATCCCAATCTTCCTATAACCTCCCCAACATTGATCATTTTTCCTTTTTTGTCATTTTAGCCGAACTGAGACATGAGGTGGTACGTCATAGTTGTTTTAATTTATATTTCTCTAATCAATAATAATTTGGAGCATTTTTTCATTTGATTATAGAGATAGAGATAGAGATAGAGATAGAGATGATAGAGATAGAGATAGAGATAGAGATAGAGATAGAGATAGAGATAGAGATAGAGATAGAGAGCACTATATCTTTATTATTGTTGTTCAGTTGTTTCTAACTTTTGGTGTCATTTCCTTCTCCAACTGATAAGAAAACTGAAATAATGTTATGAAACTTGCTCAGGATCATTCCACTAACAAGTGTCTAGTGCATTTGAACTCAGGAAGAAGTGTCTACCAGAATCAAGGTTCATCACTCTACTCACTGCACCACCTAACTTTCCCAAATTCAACACTCATGTACTAAACACAAGTAGAGTTTCATCATATTCTAGAATATGTGAATCTATGGACTAGTGTAAGATCAATTCAGATTCAGGAATACAGGATGCATTCTTCTATAGTATACTTTGACTACTTATTTTATTTGTAATTAAAGAAGTAGGTAGGCTCATTATTATTCAAAAGAAGAGTTCAAGTCCCAAAGGCAAAATTACAAAGCATGCAACATTTTCTTTATCATCATCCCACATCTCCTTCTGTACCTTTATATCCCTAAAGTACACAGTGTTCTTCTGCTCTCTTCTGACTTTCCAAAGTTGAGGATCTTGTTCTTCTCATTCAACTACAAAATAACCTCAGTTTTTCAACAAATATTTATTAATTACTTGCTCTGTTCCAGTCACTGATCTTATTCAATATACTTTCTACCCAGCCTAATCAAAACACATAGGCTTTTCTTGCCTTGGTTGGCTTTAGAAAGAATTCTCATAGGAGTCACTGGCTTATTGCTATGTTAAATAGGGGGGGAAGATACTATTTGTACTTTATTAAGCCAAACTTATCTCTATTTGGTTAATATGGTAACTTTGAATGGGTCATTTCAAAGACCCCCAAGATACTGTGCTATCCCTTCAGAACAGGAAGGATCAATTGGTTTGAAACCCTATGCCTGAAAGAATTTTGACCCTTGTTTTATGGTAGTCATTGATTTCTTTCTTATGTACCATGGATAGATTTACATTCTTTTCCTTGCTCCTTCAGAAAATTGAATTATAATTTACTCCCATTAGCTTAATTATCCTGATAAAGGAAATAAAATTCAAAAGTGTTTTTATTTTATCCAAGGCTTCAGATGTCCTTTTGATTAGATTATGAAGAGGAATGCAAATAAAGAGTCAATTTCATTTTATTTGTTTTTCAGAACAAAATCTATTGTTTTTCTTCCCAGTCCAATCTCATTTTCTATTTCTTTCAGCAAATAGATTTCAGACACACATAAGGTAGCTTGATTGGATATATAAACCACTTCGTCATTGTCTAGAAAAACCCATGGTGATACTCTTTAGAATTGTATAACTAGAGCTTAATACTTATGAATATGACATTAATCTAACCCTATAATATTCAGATCTAGAATTGTGAGAAAATTTTTTGAACATTATTACAAAAAAAAAATTTCACCCAGGAGATTTATTGAAAATTTAAAGTTCTCCACAATTGAAAATTGCCCAAGCATTCTAGTCATATTTCATATTTCTCTTCTCCAAATTCCCAAACTGGAATACTGTCTATATTCCATATCTTATTAACCATAATAAGGGAATTTCATAAAAGTGTAAAAACAGTTGAAGAAAAACACATGATCAATAAATGATATACTTAGACAATGAATATAACCTCTCATTTATACTTGCAAAGGTAGAAGAAGAAATGGGAGCATCATGTTGACTGGACTTTGAGGATAGTTTTATACTTTAGGACAATTTGAGATAGGAGAGGACCATGAGGTGAGAGAAATGGACAGTAGTAACATATGAAGGAAGCATATTTACTAGATGTGAGCACTTATTTGCAAGAATTCATTTTCCCTATGTCAGTCATGACTTTGTTCCCCCAAACTTACATGTTCCCTATGTCTGGATGTTATTTTCTTTCCCTACTTTCCCATTTAAATTCCCCCATCTTCAAAAATTCAAAATTAATATTTTTTTCTCAGTGAAGACTTCATGATCTCTATTCCTAGTAACAATTACCTTTATATTCCCCCCAAAAAATCTTAAGAAGTACTTTGCTTTATATGTCCTATATATTTCTGAGTCATTATTATTATTCATCTTTTCTTATAGTTATCTTTTAAATTGAGTCTAATCTCTTTGAAGGAAGCTACAAGATCTTATCTAAAGCTTGATAAAAATCCTTCCAGGTTCTGTAAGTATTACCATTCCCATTTTAAAGATTCAGAAACTGAGATAAAATGTTTTGCTTCACCATAGATAGTGAATGTGAGAAATGGAATTTGAAATTAGGCTTTCCTGACTCATAGGGCTAACATTTTTTCAACTCCACAATGCTATATATTTTCTGACCAACATTGATCAGTCACTATTAAACAATCTGGACTCACTCTTGAAAAGTTTTTAAGCAATGAATATGACCAGTGTTTGGAAGGTGGTTGAAATATGTCACCTTGCAACTCAGATATTGCCAATCAGTGCAAGCTTCCACATTTCAAAGGAATAATTTCCACAAGTAAATTCTGTACCTGTGACTCAAAGAGCAATAGAATAAAAGGCATAAATCTTTGAAATTTGACATCTTTGAAGCATCCTACATATACCTTACATAGGGCTGGCATCTTTAGTAGAGGGTAAAAAAGTACACTGTAATAATAGGATCCCAGGAGCCTCAGATGCAATGCTAAAGAGAGGTCATAGGAAAGGATTTGGACACATGAGAGGATAAGGACTAGTAAAGACTACTGTGCAAGAAACAACTGAAGGGAGGAAAACTGCCTTCAAAGACCTCACTAACCAGTGAAAATGCATAAGCTAAAATTGTTCCACAGAGAGTGAAAAAGATTTTCCCACTATATGGGGTCCCCTAAAATAATCTTTAGGGAAACTTTAATTCTTTCAGAAAATTATGAATGGATTTTTCCATCATTATTGAGATTCAGAAAATGGGAAGATGTATCTATATGTGTATGTATACTTTTATGTGTGTGAGTATGTATATGTATGTACTACTAATTCTGGTGTGAAATAGCTAAGCCCTAGACTTATCTATAAAAATTTAACTGATCTTGGGGTGGCTAGGTGGCACAGTGGATAAAGCACCGGCCCTGGAGTCAGGAGTACCTGGGTTCAAATCAGTTCTCAGACACTTAATAATTACCTAGCTGTGTGGCCTTGGGCAAGCCACTTAACCCCATTTGCCTTGCAAAAACCCAAAAAAAAATTTAACTCATCTTTAAAAAATCCTACTGATCTATGACTTAATTATAGAGAAAAATTATAAAGATCAATTTTGTTTATCAACATTCCTGTGTCTAAGGAATTGACACTAAGAAATATAAAGTTGTGGATGTAGAACTGAAAGTGATGTTAGACATCAACAAGTCCAATTCCTTCTTTTTGCAGCTGAGGAAACTGAGGCACAAAAAGTGACCCATAAAGAATCATATAGTAATGTGTCAGATTCAGGATCTGAACCTATCTTTTGGGACTGAGAGAAATGGTTATTAATAACCAATTATTTGAAGAAATTCAGATTTACTTCTTTTTTTTGTTTACCCTCATTTCAAGAGCTCTATCTTGAAAAGTTGAGCTAATCTCTATCCAATCCCAAACTAGGACTAACAATCCTTGTGTTCTACTCAAGTTTGGGTCAGGATAAATTATTTTAATAGATTGCCCAAGACTTAGGGTAACAATAACTAAATAATATAATGAAAGTTCACATTCTTTCATCATTGTAATTTTCATTTTCTCATTAATAATCAGATGTTAAATATCTTGGGAAACATGCCTTTTCCAAAAGGGCATAAAAGCCATGAACTCTCCATCATGATTATCCTTGGTCTAAGAGAGAAAGAGAGAACCAATTGACAATCCTTCTATTAAAATGATGATCTTATTAATAAAATCATTATTCTGAAATTATATATATATATATATATCAAACCTTTTAAAATGCCGCAAGACCAAAACTTAAGATATGCAAAAAAGATGTAAGGGATAATCAGTTGTAGTGATGTTGACCAGAAATATGACAGCAGCAAAAATTTCTGCTCTCAGGCTGTAAATACTGAAGAGTACTTAGGATGAGAAGAAAGTATAATTGTTATTGCCTATAGCAGTGGAAGCAAGAAGCAGAAAAATGACAAATACATAAGGGACCAATTGAGTCAACATTAATATAGAAATTAGCAATCAATCAACTAGCAATTACTGAGCACCTATTATATTATTATAATAACAAGTGATAGGGACAAAAACAAAAGCAAAAGACAGACCTTGTTCTCATAGGGCTCACCATCTTCTAAAGAGATAAAGAAACCATATACAAACAAGATAATGTAATGCATAAAGCACTAGTCCTGGAGTAAGGAGTACCTGAGTGCAAATCCTGCCTCAGATACTTAATAATTACCTAGCTTTGTGGCCTTAGGCAAGGCACTTAACCCCATTGCCTTGCAAAAACCTAAAATAAATAAATACATAAATAATTGCCTAACTGTGTGATCTTGGGCAAGTCACTTAACCCCATCGTTTTGATTGGTTCCCTCCAAAGTTTCCCTCAGAGGGAAAAAAAAAAAGAAAAACAAGATAATACAGGATATATTAGAGATAATCATCAAAATAAAGGTACAAATAGTAATGAAGATTAATAATTATCTGATGTAGAAAGAAGAATTTTAGCTGAAACTTGGTTGGAGTTAGGGATAGGAGGTAGCTAAAGGAGTGAGTGTATCCCAGGTACAGGAGAAAACCTCTAAATCTGCCTGAAGTCAGAAATGAAGTTTCTCATGTAAATAAAAGAAACAGGGTCAGGGTTATTGAATCACAGAATATTTAGAATATATAATACATAGGAAGGAGACTATAATGGGTAATGAAGTGTATTGAATAAAAAAACAGAGGATTTTATCTTTGATTTTTTAAGTGATAGAGCTGGAGTTTTTTGAATAGAGGCATTATATAAGACCTACCACACTACTTTTACAAAGCTGCTATGGTGATAACCTGAATCAATCACAAAAAAGAATCATGGATTGAGACATCACAAAACTTGGGTCTAGTCTAGTATCTTCTGTTAATTAACTTGAGCAAGTTACTTCACCTTTCTCTTTTAAATTTATTCATCTGCTACATAAAATGGTTAGATGAAAGATCTCTTTGATCTCATTCATATCAAGCATTTTAGGGGGGTTTTTTCTGCATGATCTGTGGCCAGTTTTACATACTGACAGAGAGGATAGTCCATGTTGGAGATACAAAGACTAATTATTGAACAAAGTGAAGCTAAATGCCTCTTTGAGTCTATACCTAGGAACTCATTAACATTCAAAGAAACTGAGTAAAAACCAGATTTAGTGCAATCACTAAGCCCAGTTAGATTACTTTGAGTATTATAGTCCAGCAAATGGTATGCTTGTAATCTAAAAGAGTTAATGTACCACCTTTAATAGGTTACATGCTACTGGGAAGTGAATTAGACAATCAGGAGAATCAAGATCAATGACTCTCCTACAAGGATATCAATTGTGAGAGTAATTGAGTAAATCCTAAACCTAGAAAACTCAAAAATTGAAATGTTCTACAATCTATGTTTCCATCACTAATCATTGCTGTACATTAATGTACAGATGTAGTTGTGATCGAATATCACAGCTTTGACAATTTAATGAAGAAAAGATAAAACAGTATATCCTATAGAGAACAAAGCTATGAAGTTGGGTTACTATGTATCAATAAATGCATTATAAATCCTCCATAATTATATTATACATCAATAACATAATGAGATTTTATTTAAAGTCAGAAACAAGTACAAAATCTATGTGCCTATGTCTATAATACTGGTGATGAATAGCTAAGCCATAGCTTCTTGTCGTCAAAGTTTAAACTGATCTATGACCTAATTGCATAGAGATATTAATAGACTTAGAGGTATGGTCCTTAATCTGATTAAAAAAAAAAAAACAAGAAACTCATTGAAATCAATAAAGGACTCACCTGACTACAACATGATTTCCAAATGACTCCACATATGGTATGCAAATTTTTTGCAGATATGCATCATTGAAGGTAACTACACTGTTGAAATCATTCAGTAACATTCTAAGAACCTTGAACAATTAAAAAAAACTACTCTGGAACTAAAATGAAAGGAGTTTCTTTTTCCCCGTCAGAAAGAAAAATATATTGACTATTAACAAGAGGAATGATTTAGGCTATATTTATATAATTGCAGTGTAAGGACTGGAAAAGGGGGGCTCTCTCCTTAGGACTCAATGTTTACCAGGGAGTTGTTTGTAGATTCTCCCAATTTTTTAGTTCCATCTCTCTAATTCAAAATAAAAGTTAACATCTATTATCCTCTCCTTCATTCCCTTCTAACTTTTGGGATCTATTGCTTGGTGAATATTTGGAAAGTTAGTGTATTAATAAAATATTATCCATTTTATTATATAAGCAAAACATTTAAAAGAAAATAAGCTAGTACATTAGGCCAATGAACCTGAAAGCTCTGAAGTTCAATAGATGAGCTTTTTCTTCTTTTGGTTACCTATAACCACAAACATGTAGGAGATATATAAGAATTGTTGGAATATGATTGTTAATTAATGTGATAGTTCTTTATTTTATTTTTAAAACCTCCCCTGGAGTCCTATTTCAATATTTCATCTGGCTGAAAAAAGGAAAGCTGAAAGAACTTCCTTTGATGATGGCCTGTGTACCACCCATCTGAAAACTAGCAACTTTCTCATAGCAGCAAATATTTAAAATGTTCTACATCATTACCTAATACATAACTTACAACATTGGGAAAGAGATACTATTATGATTCTTGTTTTATAGTTGATGCAACTGAGGCAAACAAAAGTTAAGCAATTGCCTAGGTCATACAGCTCAAGTGACTGAGGCTCTCTGGTTTCCTGACTGGACTCAGATCTATCCACTGCCTGTATTTTAGCCATAGAAACAAATGAAATGATATATTGTCTTCGTGAAATCTGTATTTCTAGTAAGAAAGATAGGCAAATGGATAAAATCTTTGATTTTATAAAGAATGGAAGTATCAATACAAATCATTTCATCATGAGTTTGTTTATATATGGAAATTCATTAGTCTTTTAGAACTTTGAAGGAAAGGTGTAACTTCCACACACTACACTGACTTCTAAATTGATTTTTGAGTTTAATTTAAATTGTTTAACACTAATAGCACACATTTCTCAAGGTAGCTTCTCTAGTTTTTAGACTAGTCAACCAAATATCACTGCTAATTTTAGTAACATTTTTTAAATTTTATTTTTCTAATATCTTTCTTTCCACCATTGTTACTGGCTCCAAGAATAAGAAGGAAGAAGAAAGGAGAGATCAAATTATCATAACCATCCTTAAATAAAAACATTTATACATTTCATTCCTTCTTCAAAGTAAAAAAACCCATAAGCTATAGTGTAGGAGTTTTATATAGAATAATAGTTAATAATAATAATAATAATAATAACAACAACAACAAAAGCCTTTGCATATCGCTTTAAGTCTTGCAGAGCACTTTATAAATAATGCATTGCATCCTCAACAATCCTCACAATTAGGAGCTATTATTAACTCTGTGTTTTAGATAATTAAACTGAGGAAGTCAAAGACTAAGTGAATTGACCAGAATCATACATCTATTTAGTATTGAGGCTATTTTTGAGTCCAAGTCTCCCCCATTCCAGGTCCAGCACTTTCGATTATGTATTTCCTAACTTCCAGTTAAAGGCATTATATTCAGGTAGTAACAGAGATAATCTATATGCATCCTTAAATGGGCCCTTAAATGTTGGTTCTTTAATACTTAAAAGCCTCCATCAATGGAGGTACAATCATCCTATTGCAATTTTGGAAAATTGTAAGGGTTTCCTTTATCAGGTCCAAATATGATGCTTTGCAACCTTCCCTTCATTGCTTTGCCCTCCGAGGCCAAGCAGAATGATTTTAATACCTTTTGCTCAAGACAACCCATTGAAGAGAATAAAACTTCTCCTCAAGTATCTTCTCCAGATTAAATCCCCCTTCTCTTCTTCAAACTATATCCATAAGGAATGATCATAAGGTTCTTCATCAACTTGACTGTCTTCTACAGGGAATCCTACATTTCAGCAATTTAATTCCTATAATATGGCAGCTAGGATTGAATACAATACTTTAAGTGTGATTAGGCATATTAGAGACAATAAAATGTCCTTCAGTCAGTAAACATTTATTAAGTGCCTACTGTGTCCCAGGAATTGGGTAAGAAATAAGGAAAAGCCAGACTTTCTGTCCTCAAGGAGTTTGCAATTTAATAGAGGAAGATATACATAAAAAGGAAGCTGAAAATGTGGGTAGCGAGGATTCATTTTGGTGTAGGGAAATGATGTTCTTGGAGTCCAAAATTGGCAGCTGATGGGAAATAAAATTAGCTGGAAATTTTGAGACTGCTATAAAGAATAATTTGGGGAGAAATCTATTGGCCTATCCTCCAGTCATTTAAACAGAGGTAGGATTAAAAGAAAATAAAATAGTACATTAGGCCAATGAACCTGAAAGCTCTGAAGTTCAATAGATGAACTTTTTCTCCTATTGGTTACCTATAACCATAAACATGAATGCCAAGGAGGTGTTGATTGATTATCAGAAATGAATCAGTCTCCGTGATTATGTCTTTAGGTAAGGGGCTTATTCCAGGAGATTCATGATATTCACAGATCTGAAATCCCTCTTCAGGGATTTTTCTGTCAATGCAATGTAAAACCCTACTAGTCTTCTTAATTACTAAATCTCTCATACTTTTATTCCATGCTGGTCTAGTTCACACACCTCCCATGCTCCTGCCTGTTCAAAGGAACTATTTAGCCATGGTTTCACCCTCACATCTATGTGTTGGTTTTTAGCTCAAACAATTCACAATTACTTTAATTAATTTTTGGTTTAATTTTATTTAGTCCATGATCTAGTCTATCAATTTCCTGGCTACAAAAATTTAAGGAAGTAATAGCTGAATAAATTCGAGGAAAAAGCATTCTTTTACTCTCAATAATGAGTACTGTTGTTTGTTTTTTGTTTGTTTGTATGTATTTTAGGGTTAGTCTTATGCAGGATAAGGTAAGAGCCTTCTCAAAAAATCTACCTCACAACTGTTGCAGACAACTATGTATTATTCCAAAAGAAATTTGTTCATCCATTCCCTACGAAAATGCCATTATTGCCCAGTTAGGAATGCAGTGTTATGATCTATTAATATTCTTTTGTGGCACCTAGCTGAAAGCAAGTTTCAATAGGGTAAAGGGTGAACAACAGCAGAACTGTCTGCAAAGCATCTTGTGAAGTACAGGTTGAGACACATGTACAGTCCCTGTACTCATGAATCTTACATCTATGGTAAAATTTGTAGTATGATCAACCAATATGCAAATAGCAAAGTGAGATTCACTTTTGAATGGAAGGGCATGGGAAAAATAGGATAAGTATTTATGAAGTTCCTTCATATATCACATATTGTGTTAATTTAAAAATCTCTCATTTATGTATACAACATCACTGGAAGATAAATGTAATCATTAACCTCATTTTACAGTGCACAAAACTGAGATAGATAGAGATTAAATGACTTGCCCAGGGTCACACAGTTAGTATCTGACACCATATTTGAACTGAGGTCTTTCTGTGTGTAGATCTGATGCTCAATCTACGTGCTACTTAATTGTCTTTAGGAAGGGAATTAAAATGGGAATTTGGACATCAGTGAAAATGATGGATTTCTAGAAGAGTGAGAAATGAGGATGATGGGAAAAAGGGAAGAAGAAAAATGGAGAAAAGAAACCCAAGAAAAGCTTTATAATGTTCTTTCTCTCTCTCTCTCTCTCTCTCTCTCTCTCTCTCTCTCTCTCTCTCTCTCTCTCTCTCTCTCTCTCTCTCTCCAGTTCCCTGAAAAAAATCTGCAAGTCAAACCAAATTTATATTTCTAAATAAAAAATTTCAAAATCTCTAAGTATTTTCACTAGAACATTTTAAAGCATCTCTGGATTTTGAATTGACTTTGAAGTGAAACTGTTTCAGGAAAGAATGATTTTTACCTTTGCTTAATCTTTGTTTCAAAAATACCCCTAAAAGGTTTATTTCAATATTAGCTTTTTTTAATTAAAGAAAAAAATAAAATCACAAGAGCTTATCTGGTTTAGCCATGACTAATTTTAACTCTATGGTGTAAAACATCTTGGAACTCCCCCAATTTCACAGGAGGTACAAAAGATCAAAATTAACTTTTTTTTAGCTTTTATAAGAACTTAAGTGTGATTGGTAAAATAAACCAGAAAATACAAAATCACACATGCTCCTATAATAGTTTGGCATAAAGTCATAATATCAAAGTTTACTTATTCTGCTGTAATTCCTTTGTCTACTATTGTTGGAACAGTTTGGTATTAGATAGCCAGCATTTATAGGCTGTCCATATCCCAGGTGGATATGATTAACTTTGTAATACTGGACATAAGAAAGTAATTTAATTTTAATGGTAAATCCTACCAGCTTTCAGTTACCCCAGGCTAAGGGAAAAAACTCAATTCTTGTCTGTCTGTGAAATTATATTAGTTTCTGCATGTCACAGAGCTTTGCACTGGTACAATTCCTGTGTTAGTCAACCAGAAGCCATCACTCAGCCTATAGGATCAGATTCATCAAAGATTATCACCTACAATAAAAATGTAACTCTATTTCATTCTCTAGTGACCTACCATTTTCCAAGGACTGGGGATATAAAGACACACACACACAGAAACAAACCAGTAAGTAGTCTTTGAGAAGATTAAAATCTACTAAATATCCCCCAGTTTACTAACTCAACTATCCTTCTAGTACAAGGCTATTGGGACCACAATAACACTGAAAAATAAAGGGAAATTCCTCTAGGGAAAAAAGTAAGAGAATACATTAAACATCAAGGAAATAAGAGAGTGCAAATACTATCCACATTTTGCAGTTCATTTTGAAGTACTTCTCCCAATTCACTTCATCTTCATTGGCCCAGTTCTCCCTATATAAATATTTGCAAACCATCTTTTAAGTGATTTATTTTATAATTTTCCCAGTAATCAAAATTCACTACTCTATACAAACTGCAGACTAGAAAATAGAGAACTTGATTTTGATTTCTGGGAATTCTCTTATACAAATCATTAGAGACAATTGGTGAACATTTACAGAGGAAGGAGAGCATTAATAAAAAAAAAAAAAAAAACAGCAAGCCTTTATTGAAAACAAACCATTCCAAACTAACTTTGTTTTCTTTGTTAAGGTAACTCAATTTATATATGTGGGTATAGTTTATCAAGATTTTAATCAAGCTTTTAATAAAATATGTCAATTATTCTTGTGGAGAAGGTGGGAAGAAGTGAAGTGCATTATAATATAAGATGGATTCAGTACTGGCTGAATGGTTCAAATCAAAGAAGTGATGGAATATTTTAATGTCAACAAGGCAAGAGGTCATCTGGAAATTGTGTTATTTAGCATTTCTTATCAGTGCTTGGATAAAGGCATAGCTAATATAAATAACATATTTGGAATCGGTACAATGGTGGGAGGAATTGCTAATATACTGAGTTATTGTTATTGGTAATATAGTTGGAATCCAAAAACATCTTGAAAGATGAGAGCACTGTGCTGAATCTAATGAAATTCAGTTGTGATAAGTATAACTAACAATCTGTTTCATAAGTACAAAATAAAAATGAGACTGTTAGGTGGTAGAGGGGGTAGAATGCTGGATATGGATTTGTGAATGCCTAAGTACAAATCCTCTCAAAAAACACTAGTTAAATTAGCATGGCAAATCATTTAGCCTCTCACCCTCAGTTTCTTCATCTCTAAAATGAGGATAATAGTAACACACTTTACAATCAAATGAGATTTATGTGTGTGTGTGTGTGTGTGTGTATGAAGTGCTTTTTAAACTTCAAATATCATATACATTATAGCTATTAGTTATTATTAAACAATGCAGAATCATGCTGAAGAGGGGAGGAAGAAGGGAAATGAAACAAAATCAATCTTAGGGAGCTACTTTCAAAACAAAAAGGATCTTAATTTTCATTATCTCAGGTATTTCTTCCAGGAACAGAGAAAGGCAAGAGTATGACTTAACTTTTCCCTTAATAGATTTCTTTGAAAACTGAGTTCAATTCTGCTGCAGTAAAAGACCATTCATATATTCTGAAGAATATTCAGAGAAATTGATTGCAGTTAAATGGATTCTGGATATTAAGTCAGGAAAATTTGAGTTCAAATCCTATTTCAGGATGCTTACTGGCTACATAACCTTTTTCCCTCAATTTCATCATCTTGAAAATTAGTATGATAATACTTGCACTTATTTCACAAAGATGTGAGAATCAAATGAAACCTATGTCACTGTTTTTTAATCCTTAAGTTTTACTATTAAAGGGTATTGAACCCATGTCACATGAAAACTAGATGAAGTAAATTAAAATGTTTACCCTGGAAAAGACTCAGTGGGCACATGATACCTTCTAGTCAATTGCTTTCAAATAGTATAAGGTTGTCATATGGAAAAGGATTTATCTTCTGGGTTCCATGTGACAAAACTAAGAGTAATAGGTGAACTTGAAAAGAAGCAAATTTAGCTTTGATGTATTGGAAAAATTCTAAATAATTAGGATTTTCCATAAGCAGTAACTAAAATTCAACTTATCAGGTATGCTAAAGTGGGGCTTATTTTTATTTGAGGATTAGATTATATTGTTTCTAAACTTCCTTCCAACTATCAAATCCTGTGATTCTGTGAAATTCTCTTATATACTAATAAAAGTGTAGATCTGAAGTTAGGAAAAAAATGTGAAAATAGAAATTTAGAGTGTTCTGAAAGTTTTAATTTTAGTCCATTTAATATTAAAATAACATCAGTATTTTGTGGTAAGCAGTGTATTTTAATGTACTGAGCTACTGATTACTAGTAAGATTTTTGAGACACCCTATGTTTTAATCACCATTAAGCCCTGCTCCCTGGTTAATGGATCCAGTTCAGTAATAAGGAAAAAAAATCTCCAAGCTGCCATCTTAGCTCTACCCCAGAAGTCCTCAAGGGCAAAAGAATTACCTCATCACTTATTCTCATTTGCTATTTGGTCCACCCAGCGCCAGAGAGTGCCATGGGATTTAAATCAAACTGTAATGGCTCTCAGAGAGCTGACTTTCTTTCTCTCCTGTGCCTGTCTGCCCCTTTGCTTATCAAAATTCTTGTATCCTCATTGTGGGATTTTTATTCAATTATTATATTCAATTTTTTTTCCAATTCACTCAAGCAAACTTTCTCCATATTTCCATACCATTTACATTTCCAGTAAAATTATTGGCACTTTATATGCTTTTCTTTACTATTCACCCCAAAAAAGAATATATTGAATAAATCTATTTAAGAAACCAGAACTCACTTGGAAAATGTAACTCTTAAAGTAAACCGAACCGGGAGAACATTGTACACACATTAGCAGGAACATTTTCTGATGATCAGCTGGACTTAGCTCCTTTCAGCAATTCAATGAGCAAAGAAAATTCTAAAAGACATCCACTGGAAAATATCATCCACATTCAGGTGGGGGAAAGAAATAAAACTATAGAATCTGAATGCAGACCAAAGTATACTATGTTTACTTTTTAAATCTTTATGTTTTTTTCCCGTGTTTTCTTTTTCCTTTTGTTCTGATTCTTCTTTCCCAATATGACTAATATGGAAATATATTAAGTATGATTGTGTGTGTGTATATATATATATATATATATATATATATATATATATATATGTACATATATGTCAGATTACTTGATGTCATGGGGAGGGGGAAAGGGAGGTAGAAAAAATAAGTGTTGAAAATTAGTTTTACATGTAATTGGAAAAAATTAAATTAAATTAAAAAAAATGTGACACTTTCCCAAGAACAGACAATCTACCCATTCCTTTCTCTGTCCTTGTACACCAAAAAACAATGAGAGTTCCATCCCTTCCTCTGAGTTGTTTCCATAGAAAGCTAGAAAACATTTCTCAAGGAGTTTGTCCTTTCATATTAAACTTTTTCCTAATGTTCACTTTCCAGCCAGTGAAGAGAACTCAGGAACTTGGGGTACACATAATGATTTTGTTCTCAAAGGTAGTATGATTTTAACAAAGAAGTATCAGGTAGACTATTTCAAAGCTGTTCTGTAGTTCAGAAAAATCTACTGACATCTGGGGTCTCCACAGGACATAAATAACTCAGGCCCAAGTGACCAGAGGAAAGAAAACAAGTTATCCCTAACTTGGTACCTACATTCCCCCTTTTCTTCACTAAAGTTCCTAATCTTGTCTGATATTTTATGTGAATTTACTAAATTCCTTTAAAATTGTGACTTTTTTCTTTCTTCACTTTAAATTCAAAGATTTTATGTGAGGACCTCTGATAAGTATTTGGGGGAGTCATCATGTAGAAGTGAAAGTTTAAGGCATAGGAATAAATAAGATTATCAAGAATGGAGGGAAGAAAAGATCAAAAAATGGATTCCTGATAATATATACTTTATGAATCAGAAAAACAAATTTAAAAAAAAAGTGTCCCTATCACCTTCTATATGATCCAGCAGTTTCCTTCATTTGCATTCATATTCTCACTTCTGTCTATTTGCCATCAAAGATTCCAGTTTTTCTAGTCTATCAGTTATCTAAAACACACATTTTGCTTTCATGCCTCTTATTTCTCTCTTGAATCTTTTTCAAACGTCCAGCTGTAGTTGCAAAATTTCCTAGGAATGTAAAGGATACTTTCCCTTAATATGTGTTGATTAATTTTTCTTGCAATATGTATCTAGAGAAATTTGGACACAATGATATGAAGATTATGTTCCCTTTTGTTGATAATAACTTCTCTGATCATTTATCTACTTGTTATCAAGGTTTAAAATTGAGTTTTCTTCTTTCTGAGATCTTCGCAATTTCCATCTCTTTTCCTTTATATTCTTTATTTTTCACTTTCTGACTCATTCTCCTTTGATGGCCTATCCCTGAAGGGTTAGATCTAAAAACCATACAAGAAATTCAATTTCTGTCATCCTCAGTGACTTCTGGGAGAACAGAACTGGCCAAAGCTGCATGCAAAGGCTGTGGTGTAATCCCACACACATGCTGATGCCCTGTTCACTAACTACCTTGATCACTGCTACCTAAGAACAAGTTTTCTGCTTTCCTGTATCTTCATATCCTTTGCAAGGGATAGAGATAGGGAAGAGAAAAAGTTACATTCTGTTCTTTGTTGTCACTTAATGAAAGAGGGAGAGCAAAGGTAAATCAGGGTCAAGGTGCAGAGTAGTCAACAGAGATACAATACCATCAAGGTAATTGTGGTGTGAATTCTAGAATAGAAGGCTGCCCTCTCAAATCATAGTGATAAGAGGGAGAGGCAGAGTTATGTAAGCTATTTAGATGTTAGGAATTAACCTATACTCTTGATTGACATGATCTTTTTAAGGTTTTTATCTGGCTTAGATGAGAGAGAGAGAGAGTCATAAATGTTTGACTTTTTCTGTACAATTCTTATTTTCAAGAAGTCTGAAAGATTGTGAAAATCATATATTTTATAGGTAATGTGACCAGAAGTCCTCAAGACTTTCCTAAAAAGTTTTTGCACTTTCCCCTTTCTTCTTTTTAACTCAACATTTGTGCTATTGTAGGTCTTCCTTATTTAGGGAACAAATAAAGTCTCTCTTTTGCCCAAAGCCCTTCAATAGGACCTGGTGACAAAATTGGGAAAATTAGGAAAGTAAAATAAAATAGGAATAAAAATAAAAACACAACTTAGATGTAGAGTGCAAGGATCTGAGTTCTATCCTGACTATGTACCTTATTATATGTGTAACTCTGGTTGGGGACACCTAGGTGGCACACTGAATAGAATACATTGCCAGGATATAGGAAGACTCCTTGAATTCAAATCTAATCTCAAATACTGATTAGTTACATGACCCTGGGAAAGTTATTTAAACCACTTTGCCTCAGTTTACTCATCTTCAAAATAACCTTGATAAGAAAATGGAACACCATTCTAGTACCTCTTCAATAAAAACCTAAAGTCATGAGGAGTCAAAGACAACTAAAAAAATAACTGACTGAGAATAACAACTCTTAAGTCATATACCCTTTCAGAGATTCCACTTCCTACTCTACAGTTCAACTAGGTAATTTCTCATGCCCCTTAGTAATCTAAAGTTTGTGAATTTACATTGCTTCAACCTGTTTTTATTTTCCATATAGTTGGGTATAGTGAGTCACATTTGGGGCATGACAGTATCACTGAAAATCTATGTTGGAAGAAGTATTTTTAGATGTTTAGTTGTTCTCATTTCTGAATGCATTATAATCATAATAATGGTATGAATTTTACAGTACATAATTTCTGCATGATTTAATTTGATTTGACAATAGGTCTAAGATAATTAGAAGAAGTGATTAAGCCCTTTCAATGAATGAATTGAGTATCTTCACTTACAAAATAAAAGATCAAAATAAATCTTAACCATTATGTCTATTACACCAAATAGTTCATCTATTTGAATCATTAAACTAAGTCATATAACCTGGCTTTTATAAAGGTATGTCTGCTTTGTGAAGATAAAATGTGCTTTAATCTGTTTTGCAAAACAACTTGTCTTTAGGGAATTAATAAAAGAAACTAAGAGAAGAAACAGGTAAGACTTGTGTCTCCTCTGATTTTAAATTAGATAGACTTGCTTTGCCACACTGTCTAAGAGTTGCAAATCTTAGCCATCTCTGTGTAATTTATAAAGATGTTCAAAAGATATTTTATAAGCATTTGTGTTATTGCTTGCTCCACTCTTAAGTCCAAAACATTTGTACTCTCGATCGTGTTAAAGGCATAAAGTTGTCTCTCAAATAGAAGATTGCTAAGATGGACTGTTTCTTTGAGAATAATTAATATCTGGAGACCCAATTTAGTTCTTTTTGTTCTAATGCTCGACAAAGATCCTCATTTATCAATGTATGTTTCCCATGTGTCACATTGCCACAAGGAAAGTAGGTCACTGAGAGAAATGCATCGATGTTTAAAGGTCTCACACTTAAAGTTGCTGTTCCAATGAAATTGTGAGTGTTCCCAAAGCAATGTCATCAGAGAGGTCGTTTCAGGGACAATGCAATCACCTAATGAACAAAAAAGGACTTGTCAAAGACTTAGGAACATAGATTCAGAGCTGGAAGTTTCCTCAGAGGGTATCTATACCACCCCTTCATTTTATAAATAAGGAAATGGAATGTAAGGAGGGGAAGTGTGACTTGTCCAAGGTTGCACAGGTAGCAAACAGATGGCAGAGGACTTCATTCAAAATAAGTTCTTAACTAAATTGATTTAGTTATTTTATCACTCAAAAGAACACATTTATTTGTACTTTTTATTATTAGAAGACAGAATTAATGCAGTAAGTCACATTAGTGCTACTCGGTCATATTTCTATAGTGACAAGCAACTAAACTGCATGACCTGCCAAAAAAGGTGATTCCAAAACTAGAGCACAAGTTTTCTAACTATTATCTGGCTACAGATATTTGACTACTTTATTATCTTTCTGTTATGGTCAGAACATAATGATCTATAGCATGTGGCAAACATTTAGTCATATACTCAACCTTATCTTACTATTCAAATCAAGACTATTTATCCCATATTATCTGCAAGATACTCTGTGGGGCATTGGAATATAAATATAGAAGCCACAAGCCACAAATTAGCCCTTGACCTTAAGGAACTCACATTCCTTTGTAATGTCTATTGAGATATTAATGTAGAAAGTAAATCTCTCAACATCACAGTCAGGAGCATTTAAACAGAACTTAAAGATTAACAAATGAATGTTCTGTCAGAGCAGGAGTGTTAAAAAATTGAATTTGTTTTACCACAGCAGATTTAGATTGTAGGGAAGGTGGATCGATTTGAAATGCTTTTGATTCATATAGCCTTTGTCAATATCCTAATTAATATAATAGAGATGCCCTGGAGGACTTTGCTTCAGGCACAAAGCTCAGAATTTATTGCATTACCCAGGAGATCTGTTTATATCCTGCTAAAAGGTTTTCTTAGGAATCTGTTTGCCTGTCAATGTGTTTCCCAGCATCACTGAGTTCAAGTCTTTACACCTGGTTCTCCTGTTCTGATCTTCCCTATGGGACATATTACTTCATACCTGAAGTTTTGAGGCTTGTTTTTTGTTTTTGTTTTGTTGTTGTTTTTTCTTTCAGCATGCATGCAATGTACTGATCATCTCCATATTCTGGTCCAGTCTCATTGAGAACAGCAGTATACATTCACAATATGACTTTCAGACTTGGGAATTTAATTTATGGTCATTGAGCTGAATAAACAGAAGAGTTTGATACAGGATGTGCCTTCTGAGATTGTTGTCCTCTTCCATTCACTCTCTAAGTAGTTTATCTAAATACTTTGCTTCCTCTTTATCTTCATATCATTAGTCCCTTCCCCAGGTCCAATGATAGCATTGCTAGAGGGGTGGGGATTGAGGGGGATTCTAGGAACAAGGACTCAGTTTGGGAATAATCTGAAAACATCTTGGACTCCTGCACAAAATTCAAGTGACAAGTACATCTGAATCATTTTTCAAGTAAGGAACATAGTCATTAATTTGGCATTCAAATGTATGATTGTTTCTTTTTTCTGAGCTCATGCCTCCCCAAAATAAACAGATTTCAGGCAAAAATGAGACTGTGAGACTGATTTACATGGAGCTGTTATTCTCCTAGCCCCACCTGGATTGCTGGCAGTAACACAAGCAGCACATCTGTTACATGTTGCCAGAAATCAAAACTAAATCAAATGCAATTTAAATAAATTACACAGCATTTTATAATCATTTAATGACTAATCTGGGAAAAAAATTTCCAAATGGAATGCATTATTACACATTCAATTATTTTTAATTAATGACTTTGGAACTAATTAATGAACATCTTCCTTTTCTTCTTACCTACACTTCGTATCACCTGGTCAAGAGGCACAAATCATTAGACACTGGGCATATTTTAGCTTAGTGAGAAACTTGCTTTATGAAATATATTTTTCCTTTACTCTAAAAGAAGTCAACATACTTCTACTGGATCTAATAATATTCACTCCTGAGACATTCAAAGTTTAATTCCTTACAGTTATAATTATTGATAGAGAAGAAAATTGAGAGTACTTTATCATTAAATGTGTTTCTTGATTTGGATAAAACTTGGAATTGGGGTCCAAAAATCACAAAAATCATCTGCATTCTCTGATGAATTGTTTCTTGTTGGTTCCAGAACTGATAGCCCATCTTTTGCTTCCATGTGTTTGCATGGCTTGTCCCACATACTCATAATGCAATCTCTTTCAGTTCTGTCCCTTAACATCTTCAATTCCTAAAGAACTCCCCTAATAATCTAACCTTCCTCAGAAGAAATTACATATACATACATGTGTATATATAACTATAAGATAGGGATGGTTATAACAACCTTGCTCACTGTATTGTTGTGAGGATTGAATGAGATAACATTTGTAAAGTACTGGCCACATAAGTGGAGATAGAGATAGAGATGTAAAAAATTAATAATAAACATACACATGTATTATATATATATATATGTAAATATATACAAATAAAGCTCTTTATTCTTATGTATGTATGTGTTTTTATATATTTGGAGACCCAGAGAACCACACAGAAGGGCAGTGGTACATGGCAAAGGAAGATACCACCTCCTTGAACTGAATATTATCATGAGCCATTGGAGCCTTAATTTGGAGCTTAAAGAATAGCCTGCTTGGACAGAATTTGCTATTATATTAGATTTACTCTTCTTGTCCTACTTTTTTTTCATGGGCCTTGTTGCTACCTGACAGACAGCTTATATGCTAAAATAATACTTTGAAAACTTTTATGATAGATTTGTCACCAGATAAATACAAGCTGATTTTTCGTTAAATTAGGAGTATTTACTATAAAGGAATGGACCACATTGTGGTGGAAGGATAAATAGGAACTTATGCGAAAATAATCCCATTACTAACCTTAAACCAATTTTAATTTTCTCTTTCTGGAGATACAGAAAATGACTTCATTTGTGTCTTAAGGGCCTTGTATACATTAGGGGTTTAGAAAGTGATTATTAGATTGGATTGGCTATTGTAAGTTTTTGTATGACCGAGGTAGTTCAGGTAGAAGTAGCTTATTTTTTAATTATTCTATCCCATTAAGCAAACATTTTTTTGGCTTAATATGTACCTAAACTATAGTAGGGAGTAATAGTTTTTCTTTGATCCTTCATTTGGGTTCATATTGCCATCCTGGCTTGTATGAAGGAAGACTGGACTTTAGAAGCAGTAGAGGGGAGTCACTCAGGGACCAGATAGATATGTCTCTTCTTTGAGGATATTGTAAGACTTTCTTATTATGAATGTGAATGTCCTAGCAAGAAAGTAATGGAGAACCAAAGATGAAGCAAGGTACCCAACTGCAGTTAGAAAATAATTTTAAATTTCAAATTGATGCACACATTTGGTCAATGTGTTATTTGTTTCTTTTTTTTAAGAAAGATTTTATTGGGTGGCTAGGTGGTGCAGTGGATAAAGCACCAGCTCTGGAGTCAGGAGTATCTGGGTTCAAATCAAGTCTCAGACACTTAATAATTACCTAGCTGTGTGGCCTTGGGCAAGCCATTTAACCCCATTTGCCTTGCAATTTAAACTAAAAAAAAGAAAGATTTTATTTTGAGTTTTCCAATTTTTCTCCCATTCTGGCTTCCCTTCCCCCCACCCCCCATAGAAGGCATTATGTTGGTCTTTACATTGATCTCAGTTGAATGTGATGACAGAGAAATCATATACTTAGGGAAGAAAAATAAAGTATGAGATAACAAAATTACATAATAATAGAACATTTCTGGGTTTTTTTTTCCCCTAATTTGGTCTTTGTTCAAATTCCATAGATCTTTCTTTGGATATAAATGGCATTCTCTATGGCAGATATCCCAAAATTGTCCCTGGTTGTTGCACTAAAGGGATGATCAAGTCCATCAAGGTTAATCATCACCCCCATGTTGCTGTTAGGGTATACAGTGTTTTTCTGGTTCTACTCATCTCACTCAGCATCAGTTCATGCAAATATTTCCAAGCTTCCTTGAATTCCCATCCCTCCTGGTTTCTAATAAAACAATAGTGTTCCATAACATATATATACCATAGCTTGCTAAGCCATTCCCCAACTGAAGGACATTCACTTAATTTTCAATTTTTTTGCTGCCACAAAAATGGTTGCTATAAATATTGTTGTGCAAGTGATGTTTTTGCCCTTCTTCATAATCTCTTCAGGGTTTAGACCCAGTAGTGATATTGCTGGGTCAAAGGATATGCCCATTTTTGTTGCCCTTTGGGTATAATCCCAAATTGCTCTCCAGAAAGGTTGGATGAATCCACAGATCCCCCAACAATGTATTAGTGTCCCAGATTTCCCTCATCCCTTCCAACATTGATCATTGTCCATTCTGGTCATATTGGCAAGTGTGAGAGGTGTGAGGGGGGTGATATTTGTTTTTGCTGGAATATATATCCTTAGATCAGTAAGCAGATAGGAGGTACAGTAGATAGAGCACCAATCTTGGAGTCAGAAAGATCTGAGTTCAAATTCAAATAGACACTAGCTATGTGACTCTAGGCAAGGACTTAACCCTTGTTGCCTCAGTTCTTCATCAGTAAAATAAGGACACACTGGAGAAGAAAATGGCAAACCACCTTAATATCTTTTCCAAGAAAACTTCATGGTAAAAAGTTCATAGGATCACATAGAATCAGACATGATTAAATAACTGAACAATAAATATTCTTAAATATTTTGATGGAACCAACATTGTGTGATGATCAACTGTAATAGAGTTTGCTTTCTTTGCCATCCAGGAATCAAAGATAATCCTAAAAGACCTATGATGGACAATGCTTTCTAAATCCAAAGAAAGAACTATGAAGTTTGGATGCAGGTCAAAACATATTATTGACTTACTTTTTTTTTTATTTTATCCTTCGCATGCTTTTTCCCTTTTGTTCTGATCCTTCTTTCACAGCATGACTAATATGGAAATAAGTGTAATACAATTTATACATGATCTATAATCAGATTATTTACTATCCTAGGATGAGGGAGGGAAGTGTGATAGGAAAAACCTTTACAAAATAAATATAGAAAATTATCTGCATGTAATTGAAAAAAATAAATTAATTTATTATTTTTAAAATGCTATTATGGTAGAGGGATAAGGAATAAGCAAGGAGAAAAAATAAATGCTTTCAAAAATTAACATGAAAATTTAATTTTTTTTTAAAACAGAAGCCAATGCTTCCTTTTGAGCACATTTACTAATAAAAAGGAGTGTTTTCCCATATTTCCTTTTAGGTGTATCGCTCAGGTAACTATTGGAGGGATTCCCAAATTATTATGCTACCCTTTGAGAAATAGTTGCTTGAACATAGATTCCCTGCTTTAGTGACAGTTTCCATATAGAGACAGAAAAAACGGAATTTATTTTTCAAGAGTTTAAGTTAAAAGAAGAAAAGTTAATTAACTTCAAAGTTTTGGGGACATCAAATAGAATAATCAGACACTTTATAAAATATGCATTATGATATGTCAACCAGTATGTGTTACCAGCTACAGAAAAAGATTTTTTAAAGCTCAAACAATAATGATTTTCATGAATACAAACATTAATGCTCACTTCAGGATGATTGCAATTCTGATGAAATATTTAGACACCCTTTACCATATTGCTGCCCATTTTCAAACCCTTTTAACAAATTAGAATTTTGTGAAAAAAAAAGTGAGACATTTGCAAGCAGATGATTCATTATCAATTCATGGGGCCTGAATATGCACTGAAATTAGACTGAAAGATATTAATAACTTACAAATTTGCAAATATTTATTATAGTCTCCTGTCACTAGCAGGTAATATTGCCTGAAACATTTCACTTCCCATTTTACCTTCCAAAATATTTCAGGATATATCAAAAATAAATAATCTTCTGGGAAATATCTATAACATGTATCATATTTGCCTCCATATTGCTTTCCTACATATATTGTTGTACTGATGCTCAACTTAGAAGAAAAAGTATGGATGTTTTCACTCATCCATTTCTCTCCTTTTGATTTTCTTTTGGAGATTATAAACAGCACATTGGTTAGCTTGGAGCAAATAAATTTAAATAAATTAACCTATTCACACATTGTAAAAATAAGAGTCTGAAAAACAATGTTTGGACAATGTCCACTTCTTTGACCAATCCATTTGAGGTTTAGTGTGAACAGAAATTGAAATCCTGGGAATAGAAACTATAATATTTGAACTCATTTCCAAAAGAATTTAGAAGTCATATTTCTCGCCTTCCCCTTCTGTCATTTTAATGCAAATTTATTGGCTTCATGAAGATCAGAAGGAAGGAAAGAATTGAGTAAATATATGTGCCATTAGAGGATTATCCAGTATTGTAGGAAACACATAACATCTTTAGAAATTACTGAGAAACTAATAGTATATGACAGCTGGCCCAAATCTGACTGTTAATATAGAATAGTCACTTAGTTCCTTTCCATTAAAATCAATCTTCAGATGAGAAAACTATGGGTAAAAATATCAGGCAGTATGGATACTGAGACAAAGGATTTTTTTCCCCCATAATGAGCTTGTATTCTGTGAAGGGAAACAATATGTACATATATGATTGGTCTCATTACTCACACACTTACATTAGTTCACGATTTTATCCCTTTCTGTCTTAACTATTGCTGTAGCCTTCTAAATGGTCATTCTGACTGCATCCTAAATCCTGCCCAGTTCATTCAACACTAATTTGATAAAATAATTGTTGTAAAAACCAAGTCATGTTACTTCCATGATCAATAAACCTCAATGACTCTTTATCATCTCTAAGTAAAAATTCAAATTCTCCTTAATTTAAAATCTTTCATACATTGACTCCAATCTCTTCAGCTCAGTTCCTTCACTCCTTACACACCATGATGTAGTAATCAAAGAAATCTTGCTATTCCTCATGTACAATGCCCATATCACACTTCTATGTATTAGTACATTTAACCTTTACATTTGGAATGCATTCTCAGCATATCTCTAACTCTTTTGCCATCTAGTTCCTTTCAAACTAAAGTTAAAATGCTAGAATTTCTTCTACATGAATCTTTTCCTGACCCAATAGAGGCTAGTAAGTATCCTCCCAATCTACTTTGCATCTGATGTATATATGTCATATGTAAATCATTCACAAAAATAAATATTTATGAATATAAATTTGATCCCTTCATAGAATACATACAGAGCAGATGCATTTTTATTTTGTTTTGCTTTTTCTCTTAACCTCGATGTTTAATATAGTGATTGGACTATAATATATTCTTAATAAAAACTTCTTTGTTCATGTATTGGTTGGTTGATGTTAATACTAAAACATATAAAAAAAATACATGGTATTTGGGCAGGGATGTGTATGTGAGCAGTAGACAAGTAAATACTGACTATAGGAGGTAATGCTCTGCAGGGTTGCACTCCTAACTCTCCAGCAACCCACTTTCTCTACCATACTATAGAAAACTCTTCATTCTGTAAACTCACTCCATTGCTGACTTCACAATTTGGAAGTACATTCTGTTCCTAATATATCTCCTTATGATTGGTTTGTTCCCCATAGAATGTCTCTCTCTCTAGACTAGACTCCCAGGTGACTTTAAATTTCTTCTCTATTTCCCCAACTTTTCAGCTTCCTTTTATTTGTTGACTTTTCTCATTAGAATGTCAACTTCATGAGGGAGAGACAGAAAATAAGATTCCATAAATGAAACAAAATAAGATTCCCATCTAGTCTGCTAAATCCCAGCAAAAGGGAAAATAGTAAGGTACAATCATCCCAGAAAGGTATATAAATATAAAATTGTGAATTTTATTTGATTCTAAAGATAATAGAGAGCCAATGAAATTTGTTTAATCAGATGCAAAAATGTAAAGATAGAAGACATATGCTTGGATTTTGGCCTTGCAACTTACTTTCTACTTGACCTTGGATGAGATATTTGAACTTCTTGAACCTTAAGTCCCACATCAATAAAAAGTAGTTGGACTCTTATGACCTACAGTACTCCTTTCAGATTTAATTCCAGAAATAATAACAAACTTTATATAACAATTTGATTAAAGTGCTCTACAGATATTATACTTTTTTTTTCCTTATAGAAACCCAGATGCTAGTAACCTCATTTTACAGAAAAAGAAACTGAGGACTAATTGGCACCAGTACAGAAGAGTGAAGTCAAGTAAGCAATTTTTAGTTAAATGTTTACTATGTGCCAGACACTGTGTTTGTTAAGACCTGGGTACACAGATATTGTCTGTCCTTCAAACAAAAGTAGGAATTGAATTGAAAGAGGACCAATGGCATCCTGGGTGATGTTTGACTTATAGGTGAATTGTATTTAAGTGAGGAAGACTGGTACAAATTCATCAACTCACTTTTCCTTTCTTTGTCATTGAAGTCCAGTGATAAGACAAAACTCAAAATAACTGGTCATGACCTAGGGATGCAATGTGTGATTTTATAATCTTTGCTCTTTGACCAAGACCTAAGATCTCTGCAAGGCCTGCTTCAGATGACTTCATAGATATTGGAAAGAATTGTACTCATCCCTCCTTTCTGCCAAGGGAAATTTTCAAATTCTTGGGGTACAAATCCACCTAACTTGCCAACAGGTCTGTTGTTTAACCTTAAACTGGTTTGGCCCATTTTCTGAAATGATTTTACCAAGGTGTAGCCATTGTATATTCTATAGCTACTTGGAGTTGGAGGTAAGAATTAGATGAAAAAGTGGACACCAAAGGCAAATAAACAATCCTGAAAATCACTTGGCAAGCCTTCACATCAGAGGTGCAAGTCCTTCACATAAACCACATATACCCTGAAATTACAAATAACAATAGAAAGATAATACCTGCCTCAAAGAGGCAATTTGTAACAGAGGAAGATTAATACATAAAAGAAAGCAGAAGGGGGTAGAAAGAAAGAAAAGGTACCCACACAGGGATGGATTAAACTTCTAGGACAAGGAGGCTGATGCTGCATAGTAGAATAAGTTTGGAGAAGAGGCCTCTATCTCTGAAAAAATAGGTACAAGTTAACCATGATGTGAGCTATGCTTTCTCACGTTTTTCCTTCTATTCCTTTTTCTAGTCATCAAAGTCTCAAAGCATAGAGCTGGGAACCAATTCAAAAGCTCATATTTTGCTTCCCCAGCAATTACTAACCCAGGACCAAGGAAAACTACAATGATGTCACCATCTTCATGAATTCAAGCCCAGCATGATCCAGCTGCACAAAATGAAATTAATTCTATTCTCAAGAGTTTATATTCAAGAAATATTAATTTCTCTATTGTTGCTGTTCGATAGTATCTGACTCTTTGTGACTCCATTTTGAGTTTTGTTGGCAAATATTTTAAAATAGTTTGAGTTTTCTTCTCTGTCTTATTTTACAAATGAGGAAACTAAGACAAAAAGAGTTAAATGAGTGGTCCAGAATCACAATTGCAAGTAGTCCACAATCACAAGTGTCTGAGGCTGGATTTGAACTCACAACTTCCTAACTTTAAGCCTGGTGTTCTATCCACTGAACCATCTTAGCTATTCCCAAAATGAGACTGAGGAAAACATTTTTGAAGCTACTAGTTTCTCTTCAATCACAGACTGATTTTTTGATAATAAGAATTTGTAGTATCCCATTTCTAGTTCTCCTGATGCCTCTGTTTATTATATTAAAAAAATCTTTCAGTATACCTAATAAGTCTTGTACATGGGTTTTAATTTTACTTTTGTATCTTAGGTACTGATAGGAAACAAAATCACCCATTTAGAGAGGCATTTGCCATCAAATGTAGTTAAAGAATGGATAAGATAATTTGATCAATTGCTTTTCATTCTAATAAATTCTCAGGTTCATAAAACAGCATTGATTCAACATGTTGGGTAATATCCTTCAAAAAGTAAAACATACATTTGTACTGAATTTAAGGAGAATTTGAAAAACATATATGGGACATGGGAGTGACATATCAGCCAATACTTTTTAAAGTTTGTAGAAGGTACAGAGATGTTCTAATACTGCTGTTTTTACCTTTTGTCAACCCTCTACAAAGGTTGAATGCATAATGTTAAATTGATTTAGTGAAATAAATTCTATAAGAAGTTGAGTTAATATGATTTACACAAGAGACATTCTGATCATCTAACCTACTAGAGAGATTGAGTTTAGAGAGTCTTAAGAAATGGTTACATAAGTTAACATATTTATTAGAATGAAAGAGAATGACAACAATGATACAGCATGCCAAAATTTGTGGGATGCGGCCTATGTAGGATTTAGGAGAATATTCATTTCTCTAAATTCTTTTATCAATAAAATAAAGAGCAGAACAATGAATTGGACATGCAACTAAAAAAACTGAAAAAAAAATTAAAATGTTCAATTAAATTGTAAATTTGGAAATCCTGAAAAGCAAAAATGAGATTGATAAAATTGAGAGGAAGAAAATTGTTGAATTATTAAATAAAACTAGGAGGTGGCTTTATCAAAAAGCAATTAGATAAACCATTGGTTAATTTGATTTTTAAAAAGGAAATAAATATTAAAAATGAAAAAGGTAAATTCACTGAAGACAAAATTAAAGCAATTATTAAGAAATATTTTACTCAATTATATAGCAATAATTCTTATCATCTAAATGAAATGTATGACTATTTACAAAAATATAAATACCTAAATAACTCCATTTTAGAAAAAAAGAAATTGAACATGTTATCAATGAAAAATCACCTAAGTAAAAAATCTCCAGGGCTCTATGGTTTCACAAGTATATCATAACAAACATTTAAAAACATTAATTCCCATATTATCTGAACTATTTGGAAAAATAGACAAAGAAGGAGTCCAAATTACCTTTACAACACTAATATGCTGCTAACATCTAAATAAAGAAGACACAAAGCAGAAAAGGAAAAACTATAGCCTAATTTATCTAATAAATATTGATTCAAAAATTTTGAATAAAATAGGAACAAGAAAATTACAGTAATATACCACCAGGATAAATGTACTATGACCAGGTGGGATTTATACCAGGAATATAGGACTGATTCAATATTGGGAATACTAAAGCATAATTTTCCATATCAATGGCACAACACAAAGAAATAATAGACTTAATAGATGCATAAAACCTTTTTGCCAAAATACAGCACCTATTCCTATTTTAAAAACAGAGTATAGGAATAAATGGAATTTTAGTCAAAATGATAATTAGTATATATCTAAAACTATCAGCAAGCATAATTTATAATGGGAGAAAGCTAGACACCTTACCTATAAGATGAAGCAAGAATTATAATTATCATCAACATTATTCAATATTCTAGTAGAAATATTAACCATAAGATTGAGAAGAAAAATAGATTGAATCAATGATTAGAATAGACAATAAGAGAATAAAACTATCTCTCTTAGGATATGATAGGAATCCTAGAGACTCAACTAAAAGACCTCTTCAAATAATTAACAACTTTAGCATGCTACAGATTATAAAATAAATCTACACAAATTATCAACATTTTTATATGTTAACAAAAAATCTCAACAGCAAGAGAGAGATAATTTCCATTAAAATTAACTGTAAGCAAAATAAAATATTTGAGAGTCTATTGCCAAAACAAATTCAGGAACTTTAAGAACATAATTACAAAACACTTTTCACAGAAATAAGATAAGATCTTAACAATTGGAAAGTATATCAATTGCTCATGGGTTGGCCAAGTCAATATAATTAGAATGGCAATTCATCATGTTACTTACTTATTCAGTGTCATACCAATATAATAATCAAAAAGATATTTTAGAGCAAGAAAAAATAACAAAATTCATCAAGATTTAGCAAAATGATAGAAATATCAAAGAATTTTTTTTAAAAAAGATGCAAAGTTAGGGGTGGCTAGGTGACATAGTGGATAAAGCACCGGCCTTGGAGTCAGGAGTACCTGGGTTCAAATCCAATCTCAGACACTTAATAATTACCTAGCTAAGTGGCCTTGGGCAAGCCACTTAACCCCATTTGCCTTGCAAACCCCCCCAAAAAAGATATAAAAAAAAAGATATAAAAAGATGCAAAGGTAAATGACCTAAATGAATCAGATCACAAACTACATTATAAAACATGAACCACTGAAACTATCTGTCTAACAAATGGAGTGGTGGGTCAGTGGAATAAATTAGGTACACAATACATAGCAGTAAATGAGCATAGTAACCTACTGTTTGATAAGTCCATAGATCACAGATTCTATAATAGGAACTCATTATTTGGCAAAAACTGTTGGGAAAACTTGGAAGTAATATAGTAGAAACCATGCATATACTAACATTTTACACCATAAAATACATTTAGGTCAAAACAGGTACATGACTTGAGCAGAAAGAGTTATACCATAAACAAATTAGTAAAGGAAGGAATTGTTTTTCAGAACTATGGAGAAGGGAAAAAATTTCTAACCCTAGATAGAGAGCATTATAAAATGTAAAATAGATTATTGTGATTATATTAATTTTAAAGGGGTTGTTATGCTATTATTCTATAAGAAATGAGGAACAGGCAGATTTTAGAAAAATTCGGGAAGTCTTACATATAATAATACAAAGTGAAGTAAGCAGAACCAGGAGAACACTGTAAACAGTATCTGCAACATTATGTCACCATCAGTTATGAGCAACTTAACACTTCTTGGCATTACAAGGAACCAAGACAATTCCAAAAGACTCAATGGAAAATACTATACACATCCAGAGAGAAAACTGATGAAATCTGAATGCAGATCAATGCATACTATATTCCCTTTTTGTGATTCTTTTTTTTGGTCTATTTCTTCTTTTACACAATAGTTAAATGGAAAAATAATTTTTATAATTTTACATATATGATCTATATCTTATTGCTTATGATTTTTTTAAAAAAGTTATCATAAATGGGATAATATCTGTAAAGTGCTTTGCTAACCTTGCAGTGCTTTATAAATGGTAGTTGAAGTTGTAATGGTGGTAGTGGTGATACCAACAGCAACAGCAGCAGCAGTAATAGCAGCAATAGTAGAAGAGAAGTAATAGAAGTAGGAGTAGAAGTAAAAGTAGGAGTTGTAATAGCAATTGTAGTAGTAGTAGTAGTAGAATCAGTTGTAGTAGAATCAGTTGTAGTATTAGAAGGTTAAATTATTTTTAAATCTAAACTTTAGAAATAAATCGATATATTGGAAGAGGCTTCTTTTCATCTTTGCTATGATGAACTGTATACTGTTATTTCATTTGATAAGAGTACCAATTTGATTAAAAAGCTGCAAAATAAAAGGAAGTTTACCTAGAGTGTGGAATTTCTGTCCATTTATTTCATTTTGATAGTTATCAAGTGTTGATGTGTGAAGAACACTCTAATTGCTGATAGGTTAAATAGATAGATATGACACAGAAACTATGCCAAGAATTTATACTCAAATGGGAAAGAAACAACACACACACACACACACACACACACACACACACACACACACACAGAGAGAGAGAGAGAGAGAGAGAGAGAGAGAGAGAGAGAGAGATAAAACAGCAAAAGATAGCATAAATTGTACACAAAGGAGAAATCCTAGGAAAATGTCATGGGATATTTGACAAGAGAGAGGAATTACTTTTGGAGAAGACTTTATGATAACTGAATCAAGTTGAAGGAAATCAAGAGTTGGAAATGGAGTAAAATAGTCTACTCCAGGCTTGGGAAATCATGCAAGCAAAGAGCATTAGGAAGAGGGATTTGAATTAGGGAATTAGGAAGAGGGAAAGCATGAGAAGATATGTTAGAGATTAATATATTTTGACTACCAAGTAGTGTACATAAATTGAAACAGTATTAGATAGGTCTGGAATGACAAGCTGGAGTGAAAAATTGAAGCATAATTCTTTCACTTCCTTTATTTTTCTTGTTTGTTTGTATGTATGTGTTTTCTTTTACACCCTGGCTAATATGAAAATGTGTTTTGTATGACCACATACATAATTAATATCATATTGTTTGCCTTCTCAAGGGGTGAGAAAAGGTTATGAGTAAGGCAAAGAATTTGGAATTCATTTCTTAAAAATTAATCTTAAAATTTTTACATATAATTTAGAAATTCTTAATGAAATAAAAATATTTTTAAATGAATTGGATATTATATTTTATTAAATTATCAATTAGACACAGATTTTTAAATGAAATGATCACAACAGAAAAACACATCTAGAAATTATCTTACTTGAAAAAATTGCTAGCAGTAGAGGTACAGCCTGAAAGAAAGATCCTATAGAGAAAATTTAATGTCTCAAACAAATGAGGAAGGAAGGCTAAATTGCCCAGAAAAGACTTCCCTTTCTCCTCTTAAGTCATGTTCCAATTGTCACAATCCTCTTTTGTTTCTTTTACTCACCACCACCCTGTTTATGCTTCTAAAGAAGATGAAACCATTTTCCTTTTTACTTGTCCTGCTTCCTGAAAATAGTTCACATTTCATTATATTGTATATTAATTTCACTTCTATAAACTACAGTGAACTATGCTTTGGAGAGAAATACACAGAAAAGTGTATAATGAGAGGCATGTGGGTGGCTCAGTGGATAGAGCACTGGCCCTGGAGTCAGGAGTTCAATTATGACCTCAGACATTTGACAATTACCTGGTTGTGTGACCTTGGGCAAGTCATCTCCTTCCCTTAATTTTTTTTAAAAGTATATGATAAAATGTTGTACTCCTTGCAAGACAGTAAATTCTGATGAGCATACCAGCTGAGTTTTGAAGGATGAGTAGAATAAGTTTAGGAAATAGTTCATATACCATTTTTACCCAAATAATAGAATAGATAAACTGGAATTGTGTGATTAAAAAAAAACTTGTAAAGGAAGTTAGGATAAATTGTATTAACCAGAAGGATATATAATTTTAAAGTCTGAACCCATGGATTTCAAGGCAACAATTAAATATCCTAATTCTTCAGGATAATCTTAATTTCACTCTCTACCAGAAAATCTCTATATTTTAGTTATTATGTGACTCTAGGATTCATCAAGAAATATATTACCTTCACCAGTACAATTCTTCTATGTCTTCTAGTACTTTGTGTTTCTTGTCGAGTTCCTCTTGTAATAGAGCATCCAATTCATGAGATGGGGTCTTTTTCTTGATGGCATTTGCACACCAATGGAGCTCATTGGTTGTCTGTCAGTTATCCTAATTTTTATCCCACTATTCATATAGGAAAAGTAAAGTGAGGGAAGAATACACATTATATATACACACACATACATATTTCCTATACACACTGAGTGGAAATCAGAATTGAAAAGGAGGAATAGAGTGGGCTAAATTCCTCTTGTGAAACTTTAATTCTATTAATGACTCAGAGTTTTGTCCTGAAATCATCTCTATGCTCTCATTTGACAGGGTACTGTGCAGGGCACAATGGGAGGGAATATAAAGAAACAAAATATAGGCTGTGGTCATTAAAATAGAAAATACATTTTATAATCCTAACATTTCCCAGAGAACATTTCCCAATATTTTTTTAATTGAATAGAGCATCAAACAGGCATGAATCCTATCCACTTAAGAAGCAATTATTCCAATCTTTTAATGATCTACAATTTCTACTCCTTACAAGAGCATAACTCTTAAACTCTCTAAAATTTAATACATGGTTTTGAATTATTGTGCTAAAAATTTGATCACCCTGCAGTCTACCAGATGAGTCTTTCTGATCACAGCTAACTGTATCCCCTCAAAACAGATGTGTAATCTATCATTCAAGTTGATGACAGGTTCTGAGAAAGCTTCAACTCCATTCACACAATCTTTGAGAATACATATTACCTTGACACCACTATGAGACAACTTCAATTATAACTGGAATACAAAAATTGCAATATAAACATTATACTCATTAATTTTTAAAATGTCATATTTATTTCCTTGCAATTTTGTTCTAATCAATAAAGATGATTTGTTAGAAATTAAAATATAGCAGTTTTGTCAGTTATTAGATATGTGATCTTAGATAAATCACTTTTTCTTCAGTTTTTATTGCAATGGAAGATTATTGAGCTACATAGTTTTTAGCTCTAAATCCATGGTCTCATGAATAAATGTTATTTTATTTTCATGATTTCATTAGCCTTTTAATGTGAATAAATTAACAATAATTAAAAAAGCTTTTCCTCTTCTCAAATTAGTTTCCATTTTATAGTTCATGAAAACATGGAGATATTATCCTTTCCAAAAGCTAGATCTTTTAAAGATAGATGGTGTTCAAGTCTGAGAACAATAGTAATAACTCATTTATATATTACAAAGTGTTCTTATTCAATTCCATGAGATAGATATTAAGAATTATTAGTTCCATTTTCAGATAAGAAAACTACACTCAGAGAGGTTAAATGATAAACCTGTGGGGGTATATAACCAATAAGAAGTGTCAAAATCAGCTCCAGCTCTAATGTTCTTTCTACTCATATTGTGCTGTTTCTCAAAGGAAAGTTAGAAATATCCAATTTATTTCTTATTCAATCATATTTCAGAATAAGATAATTAGTTATTATAAGATAGAATCAAGCTCCAACTATCAGACAGTTCTCACAACCAGAACTAGATAGATCTATACTGGTAAATGTAGAATATTTGCATACATGCAGAATAGCAACCCAGTTTCTTATAGGAGGAGAAAAAAATACTCTTTCTAGTTCATTCAATCCATCTGAAAAACAAAATGTCTTAAATAGGTGCAAGATGGTTTCTTCTGAATAATTATAGCCTTTTATAAGGAAAAGTAGAATTAAGTGAGGATGAGAAGCAACCTAAATGGCTAAGTCTTCCTTTAATTGAGGGAACCTCTGGAGGAAAATTAGGCAAAGGGACAGAATGGATAGCAGCATCATTAGAATAATGTATTAGTTGCTCAAATTGCTTAGATTGAACAAGATTTACAGAAATGCTGTTAGAGATGGTTCCAAGTGAAATGGAATTAATGTCAAGATCTGTATGCTAATAAGTAATTTGAAATATCTCAGTCCCTTTCCCTGAAAGCATCTTATTAATTTTCATTAATGTAAATTATAATCAGTATTATAAGTAATAGTAATAATTAATATCAATAATGGGTATTTTAGATTTATCAAAAAGGGAAACCACTGTAAAAAATAATTCTAATATGTATGTTGCTACGGAAGTCACTTGTGTCCTTAATAGACAACATTAAAGAAAGATCCAGGTCAATCTAATAATTTTCTAAAATTATTATTATGAAAGAATTGATTCAATTAGAATCCCATGCTTTTGGATGACTTACTTCAAAATTCTTTTCAGTTCAAAGTATGAACTAAAAGAACAATTTGTCGGATATCTGTAAAAACATATGTAGGCTAGAAACTGGCTTTAATTAAGTGTATCATTATTTAAAGGAGAGGGTTGTAGGTATGAGAAAACAAATAATATCCCATCTAGTCTCAGTACTATCTCCAGTCTCAGTAGTGGGATGTCTGATTTCATGAGCACCTATAATTCTGCTGAGTTTCTAAAAACTGTCTACTTTCACAGCAGTCTTGCTCTCTAGGTCAACTCTTCTTCAACAGCCACCACTTAGGCTTAGACCTTTATCATCTCTCATTTAAATTATTCCAACTGCTCTAATTCTTGCTACTTCAATTTCTCTGTCTTCCACATGGTTACTAAGTTGATTTTCCTTTTGTGTACATGTGACCATATCATTTCACTACCTGATAAAATCCAGTGATTCCTTATTGCTTCTAAAATATATTCTACACTATTTAGCTTTTAGCAAGTTCTAATAAAATACTATAAGAAATGGAGATCATCTTTTATTAACTTCAGAAGTCCTAGATCAAAATGTTAGCTTTCTCTCTTCTTCCCTTCCCTTTTTTCCTGTACTGCTTCCATATGTTCCAAGCAGTCCTTCTCTCTGCTATTCACCTACAAGTCTTCTTTTCTGGTCTGAAATGCACTGCCTCCTCATCTCTGCCTCATTAAATGACTCTGGACAATGTTTTCCATGACATCTTTCCTGATACCTTCCAAGTGGCTTATCATCTCTCTCTAACTTATTTTTACCTTATTCATTCATTTGTATTTATTCTTTGTAAACTTAATTCTTCATTAATGTCTAATTGTGACTATTGTCTCCCCAGTAAAATGAAAACTATTTGAAAGTTAAAAAACAAACAACCAACATTCTTTGTATTTATATGCCTGGTGTGGTTTCTGGGACATAGAAGGAATTTAATTAACGATTATAGACTGATAGTTTGGTTTGTTGTTACTTTTCCCAATCCAGTTATGTTTCTAATTCTTTTGACTTTGCCAAAATGACTCAGCTGCCTTTTTACCCAGAAACATTTCTCCCCTATGCTGTCCCACTTTTCCTACTGATGAAAAATTTCCAGAGACTCTGGGATCATGTCAATAATTCTTCCTTCCCCTCCTGCATATATTTCTGACTTTTCAGACTTTAGCTGCTATATTTTGGCAAAGTGGTACCCTTTTCTCATCCCTCATTCACCCTCCAGTTCTTCTGTGTTGTCTTGCCCATTAGAATAAAAGTTCCTTGGGGTGGCTAGGTGGCACAGTGGATAGAGCACTGGCCCTGGAGTCAGGAGTACTTCAGTTCAAATCCAGTCTCAGACATTTAATAATTACCTAGCTGTGTGGCCTTGGGTAAGCCATTTGCTTTCCTTGCAAAAGTCCTAAAAATCGCCAAAACAATAAAAGTTCCTTGAGAGCAAGGACAGATTTATTACCAAGAGCAGCCTAATGCTTATAATGATATCATTAACATATAGTAAAATGTCTGGCCAAATCTCCCCCTCTGCCCACCACCACCTCCAGGGGTATATGGATAAATTTCAGGGATTCCATAACTTTAGATGGAAATAAAAATATTTTTATTCATCTCTAACTAAAATTTAATAAATCCTCAAATTACAAATTTATGAAAAAACACATGATTCTTAGACTTCATAGACTTCAACAAAGTTACAAAACGGTCTATGACAAAATAGAAGCTTAAGAAACCCTATGCCCACCCCAGTCTTGTCCATTGTATTATATGAGCAAGAATATCCAGTCAAATCCAGGAAATATTTCACCTGTTCATCTTTCCAAGTAATATCAAACATCCTGATTACTTGCAGAAAAATCTTAACAACATTGAATTGGCTAGAGAAGTCCCAACAAAGTCATATTCTTGCTTCAGTCTATGGTCCAAAGGACTGATTTTTATTTTAAATCAATGGCTAATGAATCACTGGTAATGAATCAGATAGAGACTCTGTCTTATCACTAATCATTGCTTTTACTGTGCATATTCAGTTATGTCCAACTCTTCATACATGAGGTCAGATTTGAACTTGGGTATTTCTGACTTCAAGTCCAGTGCTACCACCCAGCCATCTAGCTGCCAAATTTTTTATTGATATCTACTTCAATTTTGTGTTAGTACTCGACACACACAGATCAAAATGTGAAATATTCTCATCTCTAAAGGACTAATTTAAGGAAAAATGCATTTAAAAATAATCTTTCTTTTTTCCAATAGCTAATTTATCTTGCTATGTGCAAAAATTTCATGAAATAAAAGTTGCCCATTTTATTAGCATAGCATCTTTTTATTTAACTAAAATTATTCATTTTAAATATGAAGAAACACTGATATGTCAAAGTTAAATGATTTATCCAAGGTTACCCAGGTAATAAGAGATAGAGCTGGGATTTGAACCCTGACTCCAAATCTATTATTTATGTTTTACTTGGCTTCTTCATAGAAAATCATGTCAATATATCTTGGGTTCCTTTATTCTAAAATGACCAGTCTTTCTAAAATGACCCTTTTCTCATTGACTTTCTATCCAAGTTTCACAAGACTGCATCTAAATCTATGTCTGTTATTTCATTAAATTTAATTGATTCCCTTAACAGAATAATTATTTTCCCTTGCCCTACTATACACAACTTATTTTTATTGAGTCAGAAAGAAGATATTTCATTGTTTACATTGCCAAACAAATTAGCATGTTCAGATCTCATATTAATTCTTATTTAGAGTCTCCCACAATGACCAAAGAGGGGATAAAAAGACAGTCGCAGATTCATGGAATCTAGAAATGGAAAAGAATTGTCTAGACCAATTTCCATTACAGATATAGGAACTGAAGAAAAAGGAACTAAATTAGCTTATCCAAGGTCAATTAGATAGAATAAAGAATTCTAGGATGAAAACCCAGGTTCTCTGACTCAAAGTCCATGGTTTTTTAGCTAATTTCATGCTTTGTAAAATGTGGAAGATAGATGACTGCTAGCTAGTTAGTCAGTCTAAATATGGTGAGATAAAATTATGTATCTTTTCAAAATTAAAAAAATAAGCCAAAAGGAGAATTTGTCACAGGTTTAGAGACTTGAGCCACTTCCTGTTTTTAGACTCCTAATCATAGACTACTATAGGTATAAATACATGTAAACATATACATTGATATCTATTATTATCCATGATTATAGGTACTGGCATAATTACCAAACTATTTACTTTTTAACATTTTTCTAGGCTTTTTCTGCCCAAGTGTATTAAGAAAATCTAACTTCCTTGCTATGTTGAAATTGATATTAAGCATGATAAAACCAAATCATTCCTCTCTCACTTTTAAACAGTAATGGCTCTTTACCTATGAATCTTGTACCTCTCTTTCAGTTTGAAACCAAAGTCAAATATTCTACAACCCCTCCCTTTTGACCCTGACCATAAGGACTCTTAACAACTTCTTTATTACCAAGAGCAGCCTAAGTATTGTCCTGGGTTATTCATTCTCTCTCATCCATTCATTTCCAATCTATTGCTAAGCTCTATTAATTTTCATAAGATTTCTTATATACACTTTTTTCTCTCCTCTGATATTACAACTACCCTAGTCCAGATCCTCATCACCACTTACTTAGACTATTGCAATAGCTGTCTGGTTAGTCTCATTGCCTCAAGTCTTTCATCTATCCTATACAGTTTCCACTCAGTTATCAAACTGATTTTAGTAAAGTGAAAGCCTATTCATGTCACCATCCCATTCAATAAACTCCAGTGACTCTCTATAGAAAAAAATCCTCTGAGATTCAAAGCCTTTCATAATTTGACCTCCTCCTACATCTCTAGTCCTCTTATATATTACATCTCCCCTAGCCACTCAACACAAACTCTGTGATTTAGTGACACTTGCCTCTTTATGGTACCCTATACAAAACACTTCACTTTTGTCTTTATTCATTTTCACTGACTATCCCTCCATGTTTAGAATTCTTTTCTTAATTTCAATTTCTTGGATAACTTCAAGTCCCAGAAAAAAAAAATAACAACACTTTTACAAGCAAACTTTCCCAAAAACCTTTGAATAATAATGCCTCCCCCCTTTTGATTATCTCCAGTTTATTCTGTATGCATCCTGTTTGTACACAAATATATATGAGTTTGACTCCCTGACAACATTAGGGAATATAACATAAATATATAAAAACAAAAAGCACAATCATGTGTTGATTTTGCTTTTTTCCTGACATGATTTAGTCAGAATGGAAACTCCCTCTACAAATACAGACTAACAACTAGTCTTACTATTAAGGTTATAGAGACTTGCCCAGTGGAACTAAAAAGTTAAGTAATTGGCCCAGGTCACAAAACCAGTCTGTATTAGAAACAGGACCTGATCCCACTGATTCCAAGGCTTTATCCATTCTTCCATTCACCTCTCAGTGCGAAGCAATGGTAACCAGAAAAGAGTTAGTACAATATACTAGCAGTGTAATGGCAATATTTTAACATTTAAAAAGTTTTTTTGAAAGATTAAGAATCTTCTAGTGTAACTTGGTTTATATGTAACAGCTTCCTGATTTATCACTCCCCATCAGTTTCATAGACAAAAGTGTCCTATTTTATTTCATATTGAATTACTGTCTTATCTTTATCCCTGTCCACTCAGTGAACAAATAAAGGAGAAAAGGGAACAGCAAATATTTGCAAATACTAAGCTTGTGTGAAACACCTAAATGTAGGTAAATTCAGTCCTTGAAAAGGTGAAAAACAAGTGGCATGTTCTGAAAAATGATTAATTTACCAGTGAAAAGACAGACAAACTCTATTTGCCTTGAGTGTGAATAGCAAAGTGGTTTCATAAGGATATACAGATATCAATTCTGTCAAACATATTCAAAAAGTTAAGGCAAAAAAAGACATTTGGCATTTACTGGGTTTTCTATACTTTGCTTGATGTATGTATGGCCAATACAGAAAAAGATGAATTATTAATTTAGAGCTTAATATCCCTTGTGACAATAGTTAACTCAGGTCCCTACATTTCATATAAAGAAACTGAGGCACAGAGAGGTATTTAAATGCTTTGTCCAGTCCTTTGACTCTAAATTAGGTGCTATTTTAAGACAATGTGGTTATCTCCTTCAAGTTATTTTTCAGTTGAGAAATGTATCAAAGCATATATAAGAAGATAAAGAAAACATAAAGAATAAAATCAAATCAAGGTAATGTTCATACCATAAAATCCATATATAATCAGAAAAAAAATGAGACATTAATATAAGTAAAATAGAGCATTCTTCATAGAGTAGGCAATATCATTTCTGGATATTGATTTTTACATGCTGTAAGAAGGTTTATGGGAACAGAGTAGAGGTTCAAAAAGGATAATAGCATGTGATAGGTTACATGAATGTTAAATAAGGTAGAAAACAGTAAGAAAACTAAAAAAAATTTCCATATCTATTAAACATGTATTAATTATACAAAAGTTACTACAGTTGATACACATTATAGAAGCACAGGATTTTATCACAAAGATAGCAGCACCTGACTTGCCCCAGATCAAATAGAAAATATTGCACTTCAACAGTATTCTTGCTTTTACAGGATTAATTTTAAATTTAGCTTTTTGAGGTCACTGAGGAATTTGCAATTACAGGTACTGTAAATGTTATGCTCAGTTATGAAGAGAAGAGATTGGCAAATGTACAGATTTTTAAAACAGTAAAGAAAATTGCATTGTAGAAACTGCAGACAAGTGAAGCACTGAATAACTAAGTGTATCACTACCATAATCCTAGACTGGTCAGATAGAAAATCAACCAGTATTTATTAAGTTCTTTCTATTTACTAGGGACTATATAAGGTGCTGGCATATAAAGAAAAGCAAAAAATACCTCTTGCTCTCAAGGAGCCCATTTACTAATCAGAGAGATGCATGAATTGTGAATGTTCATTTGTTTTATTTTCATTTCAGTGGTACCAGAAGTTGGTTGCTTGAAGAACTGGGAAAATAAATTGTCTTGCTTTAATATGCTTATGCTTGTGTTTATACTGTCTAAACATACAATGTAAATATATATATATATATATATATATATATATATATATATATATATATATATATATATATATATATATATATATAGTAAAATTTGGGTAACTACTCCATTATTTCAAGATATTGCAAAGAGTTTTGGTCAAAGCTAGGAATATAAATCCTATCCTCAAATCTTCTGGATCGGGATTTTCTCCTTAATGATGGAGATTAATTCCCTATCCTGTGTGAGGGGTGAAGTGGAGTTGACAAGAAATGAGAACGTTAGTTCTCAGTCAATCCCTTCAATCTCTTTAAGTGACAGTCTTCTTGGAGTCCCACTTTTTGATTTTTCAGGGTCAGTTCCCTTTGGAAAAACATTAAGCTTCTAGTCTTGTTTAAGTGTCTAGTCACATCTGAAACTGCCAGCTTCCAATTTCAAGAGAGAAGATGGAAGAGATCAATTCCACTTCAGGTAGCTGAAGAAAAAGACTCTAGGAAAACATGAGAATAGGCAGTTTCCATCATGTCACTAGCCCTAGCTTGTCGCCCTAGAGAATATGAGGAATTTACCCTTGCATGAGATCCAGATGTCTCTCTTTTGGTTGATCTGAGTTATCTCACTCCCAAGGAGGGAGCTCCTTTACTCTGTGTTGTTGGCATATGCCTTCTGATTTCTGTTTTACTACAATTTTTATAAATAAGTTGTTTTTTTATGTTGTTGTCTATGTAGGTTCATTGTAGAGCTGTTATTATATGGGAATGGGGTCAAGCTTTAGATATAGAACTTGAAGTTGTCCTTCCCTCCAAAAATGAGAAATGATAAAAAGTTTGCTTAAATCTTATCATATCATCTAGAAAAGTAATATTTAAAGCAGCAGATAGATATGCTTCTAGTCCATTAGTCCTATTTCCCTCTGAGGAGAGCAGAGTGATGTCTCTTGCCCCAATCTCTAACTACCCGTCCTAGCAGGAGTGAAAACTTCCATTGGATGAGAGGAGAAAAGACTAGAGATTCTGCCACCCTTTGAGCCACAGAACAGTCCCCTCAACACTGGGGGACCCATCTACACCTGTGAGACTCCTTTGCTCCTTTCATCTGGGGTACTCTTCATTATATTTCCACATGGTTGTCTATATTTTTCCTATTACATGTTGAATTCTTTGAATTAAAATTTTAAAACAAATTTCTTTATATCCCCAAGTCCTTAACACAGATCCTATAAAATAGTATGTGCCTAATGTAGGATTGTGTCCTTCTGGTATGAGGAATAATAAGTAAAAAGAAAAGGAGTTGTAATGTCTGTGCATACATGAAGGACATCAGGACAACAAATGTTGTTTGATCTTAAAAAATGAGAATAGGAATAAAATATAAAAAGTAAGAAGGAACAAGGCTATGAAGGGATCCTTTCCCTAGTGGATAGATAGGTCTGAGCATATGGCATGTTGTTAAGCTTTCAGATAACAATACATTGATCCTAGCTAAGAGGGGAAAGTTGGGGATGATTACTTAGAGGCCTTATACTTGGCCTCATCTTCAGTATCTTAAATAAACATTTAAATCAAGTCAGGTATGATAGTTGAGAAAGGTAATACAGATGACATAGATATTAGAGATGATAAAAAGCTGGGAGGAATAGCTAATAGTTGAATGAATGAATCAGAAACCAAAACTAGCTCAAAAAGAATGATGGTCTGAAATGAAAAATATTGAATATTATAATGATAAAAGTTAGAACACAAATCTTATATATAAGATACACTAATCAAGTTCATAAAGGAGGAAATCTACTTAGGCAATAATTCAAATTTATAGAATAAAACAGCTGCAAATGATTATAAGCCTATCATGAGCCAGAAACATATTTTGACTATCAAAAAAATGCAATTTTAATTTGAATTAATTAACTTGAAGGAAAAGTACACCTAATCTGTTATTAATTTTACAGATGGTGAAGCTGAGATTCCAGAAACAGTTAAAAACATAGATAAATATGAATATACCTATAAAACACAATAGATACAGGCATATAATAAATTACAGATTAAATAACACACATTTATATTTGAATACTTATAACTTAATTTTCAAATTCTTTCAAATTCCATCTTACCACCTCACAACTCCTGTTCTGGACATGCAAATTATCCTGCAGTATCATTTAAATAAGTAAAAAGAAGTATTTGAAGTGGCATGATAATAACTTCAAATATATGAAGATTTTCCATGTGGAAGAGGAAATACATTTATTGTCCTCAATTCCAGAGAGGAAAGACTTGGATCAATGAATAAAAATTAAGAGAGGCAGATATCAGCAAAATATAATGATATTTTTACAAATGGGGTTATTAAAAACCTAGATAACATACTACATAAAATAGTGATAACAGTTCCTGGAACTGTTCAAAATGAAACAAGAAACCATAGCATCATTTCAGGGATGTTGCAGAAGGGAATCCTCAAAGAATGAAAGAATGAACTGAATGCCTTCTTTTTTTTTCTGTTAATAGTATTTTATTTTTTCCAATTATATGTAATGATAGTTTTCAACATTCTTTTTTTTTAGCTTTTTGCAAGGCAAATGGGGTTAAGTGGCTTGCCCAAGGCCACACAGCTAGGTAATTATTAAGTGTTTGAGACCAGATTTGAACCCAGGTACTCCTGACTCCAAGGCTGGTGCTTTATCCACTATGCCACCTAGCTGCCCCCTAACTTTTTTTTTTATAAGATATTGAGTTCCAAATTATTTTCTCTCCCTTCTTTCACTCCCCGCCAATCTGATAGCAATCTAATATAGGTTACATATATGCAAAATCATGTTAAACATATTTCCATATGAATCATGTAGTGAAAAAAGAATCAGAACAAAAGAGAAAATAATAGAAAGGAAAAAATTAAAAAGTGAAAATAGTATGCTTTATCTGTATTCAGACAGCACAGCTCTTACTATGGATGAGCATGAGATTTTTCCATCACAAATCTTTTGGAATTGTCTCAGATAACTAAATTGCTGAGAAGAGCTAACCTTTTATAGCAGATCATCACACGAGGTTGCTATTAATTTGCATAATGTTTTACTAGTTCTACTCATTTTACTCAGCTACAGTTCATGTAAGTCTTTCCAGGTTTTTCTGAAATCCAGTTATTCATCATTTCTTGTAGAAAGATAAGTTTAGCAAATAAATGTATTCCATTACATTCACCTACCATGACTATTCAGTCATTACCAAATTGAAAATTGTTTCAATTTCCAAATATCTGTAACCACAAAAAGAGCTATTATAAACATTTTTCTCTTTTATAATTATTCCTTTATAATACAGACCTAGTAGTGGCGTTGCTAGATCAAAGCGTATGAATAGTTTAATAATCCTTTCAGAATAATTCAAAATTGCTCTCCAAAATGGAGGAATTCACAACTTCAACATATCCAGGCTTTCTCACAACCCCTCCAACATTTATCATTTTTCTTTTCGTTCATATTAGTCAATTTGATAAAAATGAGGTATTACCTCAAAATTGTGCATTTATCTAATCAATAGAGATTTATAGATTTATAGTCATATGACTATAAATTCCTTTAATTTCTCCATATGAAAACTATCTTTCCCTATCCTTTGAACATTTATCAATTGGGGAATAGTTTGTATAATGAAAAATTTGATTCAATTCTCTATATATTTCAAAAATTATTCCTTTAGCAGAAGGAGTAGGTGTAAAAATTATTTCCTATATGTCTGATTTGTATTAGTGTTGTTTGGACAAATTATTTTTAATTTAATGTAATCAAAATTATTCATTTTTGCATTTCATAATGTTCTTTAACTCTTGTTTGTTTACAAACTCTTCCCCTTTCCATAAAGCTGACTGATAAACTGTTTCTTGCTCTCCTTATTAGCCTATGCTATCACACTTTATGTCTAAATGATGTACATGTTTTGATCTTATCTTGGTATAGCATGTGAGATGTTGGTGTATGCCTAGCTCCTACTATAGGAATTTCCAGTTTTTTTCAGTATTCTTTGTCAAATAGTAAGTTCTCAAAAAGTTGAAGTCTTTGGGTTTATCAAACAGCAGATTGCTATAGTCATTCATTATTTCATTAATCTAACATTTAATTTCTTTTTTAAATTTTTAAATTTTTATTTATTTATTTAAGAAAATGGGGTTAAGTGACTTGCACTAGGCCTCACAAGTAGGCAATTAGTAAGTGTCTGAGGTCAAATTTGAACTCAGGTCTTCCTGACTCCAGGATCATTGCTCTATCCACTGAGAGACCTAGCTGGCCCTAAGACTTTATTTCTTAGTCAATACCAGCTAATTTTGATGATTGCTGCTTTATAATTCTGTGGTACCTTGATTCGTCTTTAATTCATTTTGGAACTAAAACCAACAGATAACTTTTTTTTCAATAAGAAATAAATAATTAGCAAAACTTTCTGAAAGTTCCCCAGAACTTTTACATTTTCCTAAGCTAATCTTTTTTTTCTTTTTTCTTTTTTGAGTGTTTTTTTTTTTTTGCAAGGCAATGGGGTTAAGTGATTTGACCAAGGCCACACAACTAGGTAATTATTAAGTGTCTGAAGCTGGATTTGAACTCAGGTACTCCTGACTCCTGACTCCAGGACCAGTGCTCTATCCACTGTGCCACCTAGTCACTCCCTCCTAGGCTAATCGTAAGTAATGAGGTTTTTTTTAAATTTTAAATTTATTTATTTACTTACTATTGTTGAATTTTACAATTTTCCCCCCAATCTCACTTCCCTCCCCCCAAGCCCCACAGAAGGCAGTTTGTTTGTCTTTACATTGTTTCCATGGGTATACATTGATCTAAGCTGAATGTGATGAGAGAGAAATCTTATCCTTAAGGAAGAAAAATAAAGCATAAGAGATAGCAAAACTACATAATAAGTTAATATTTTTTAAAAAATTCTAAGTAATAGCCTTTGTTCTTTGTTCAAACTCCAAAATTCTTTCTGTAGATATAGACGGTATTCTCCATTGCAGATACCCCAAAATTGTACCTGATTTTGCACTGATGGAATGAGCAAGTCCATTAAGGTTGATCATCACCCCCATGTTGCTGTTAGGGTATACAATGTTCTTCAGGTTCTGCTCATCTCATCTCACTCAGCATCCATTAATGCAAATCCTTCCAGGCTTCCCTGAATTCCCATCCCTCCTGGTTTCTAATAGAAATGTTCTAATGGAACACAATAGTTTTCCATCACATACATATACCACAGTTTATTAAGCCATTCCCCAGTAGATGGACATTCACTTGATTTCCAATTCTTTGCCACCACAAACAGGGCTGCTGTGAATATTTTTATAGTAGTGATGTTTTTACCCTTTTTCATAATCTATTCAGGGTATAGACCCAGTAGTGGAATTGCTAGATCAAAGGGTATGCACATTTTTGTTGCCCTTTGGATATAATTCCAAATGGTTCTCCAGAAAGGTTGGATGAGTTCACAGCTCCACCAACAATGTATTAGTACCCCAGATTTCCCACATCCCCTCCAACATTAATCATTGTCCTTTCTGGTCTTTTTGGCCAGTCTGAGAGGCATGAGGTGTTGATTTAATTTGCATTTCTCTAATATGTAGAGCAATTTTTCATATTACTTTGGATCACTTTGATTTCCTCATCTGTAAATTGCCTTTGTATATCCTTTGGCCATTTGACAATTGGAGAATGGCTTGGCTTTTTTTAAAATTTGATTTGGTTCTCTGTATATTTTAGAATTGAGTCCTTTGTCAGAAATACTAGTTATAAAACTTGTTCCCAATTTACTGCATTTCTTTTGATCTTGTTTATTGTGGTTTTGTCCATGCAAAAGCTTTTTAATTTAGTGAAATTGAAATTATCTAACTTGTTTTTAAATGATGTTCTCCATCTCTTCCTTGGTCATAAACTGCTTCCCTTTGAGGTTGTTTTGTAATACATGACCTTAAAACTAAATAGACATGGTTAAAATAAGCAATTAATTGAATAAGAATAAAATAAAATTTAACTGCACTTTATCTACATTGAGAATTCCTGGCATAAATGGTTACTGTTTTCCCTTTATTCTCATAAAGAACTGATATCAATGAGGTGATTTCATGACTTGCAATTGAATTGGATTTAAGTGAGGGGTTTTTGTGCAAAGTCACCAGCCTCACTTACTCCTCTGGAGCCAAATGGATCCAGTGGCCAGATATGAATCAGGATCACTGGAGTTGACCTTGGGTACAGTGGGAGATTGGTCTTTTAAAGCTAAGTTCTTCCCAGGTCACAGTTTGACTGAGGAAAAGCCCATTCATTGATCAAGGCTGGGTAGAAGAGAAATGAGGCAAAGAGGCCAAGAATGACCACTTTTGGGTAAGTCAAAAAAAATATGAAACTGACAGTCCAAGACTCACAGAGATTCTCAGTGTTTAAGGCAGGCAAGTAAGAAATGAAGCAAGAATAGACTTTTTTCATGGTTAAAAAAAATCAGTATGGAAGAGGAGGCCCTCTGGGTTACTGGCCAGAACAAAAACAATTGCTATTTGCATTCAAGCCTAAACAAGGAACAAATGGGCTTAGCCTGGGGTTCTGACCTGTTCTTTAGGATGGTCAGACTGACAAGGACAGAGATATGAGTGGCAAGCAAGGGACAAGTGAAAAAATATTTTCTTTGCAAGGCAGTATCATGACTCATACAAGATCTAGCAAGATCAAAGAGTCTCAGCAAAATACTACCTACCAGTGATGGTTCTGACAAGTATTTAAATACAGCTCTAGTTTTAGGTGTGATACGACAAGACCAGCATACTAAGGATATCTTTTTTTCATTAATTTCTTGCACTTTTGTCTTTCCAGATAAATTATGTTATCATTTTTTCTAGCTCTATAAAATAATTATGGAAGTTTAATTGGTATAGCATTGAATAAGTAGATTAATTTAGATAAATTTGTCATTTTTATTATATTAGCTCAACCTAACAACAAGCAATTTGTATTTTTCCAGTTATTTAGATAAAACTTTGCTTGTGTGAAAAGAGTTTTGTAGTTATGTTGGAGTTATTCATTCTTTTGGTAAACAGTTGGGCAAAATAGTTTCGAATTAAGATTTAATTTCCTCTGCATTTTCATTTCTGATACTGGTAATTCAGTTTTCTTTTTTAAATCAAATTAACCAAATAATTATCTATTTATTGGTATTTTCCCAAAAATCAACTTTTAATTTTATTTAGCAATTCAGTAGTTGTTTTCTTAATATCAATTTTATTTGTCTCTCCTTTGATTTTCAGATTTTCTAATTTGTTATTTAATTGGGAATGTTTAATTTATTCATTTTCTGGCACTTTTAATTGTATACTCAATTAATTGATATCTTTTTTCTATTTTATTCATGTGAGCATTTAGACATATAAAATTTCATCTGAGAATTTCTTTGGCTATATCTCAAAAGTTTTGGTACCTTGTCTCATTATTGTCATTCTCTTTGATGAAATTATATGATTTATTGTTTAATCCATTCATTCTTTTTTTTTAATTTATTTAAGGCAATGGGGTTAAGTGAGTTACCCAAGATCACACAATTAGGCAATTTTTAAGTGTCTGAGGTCACATTTGAACTCAGGTTGCCTGACTCCATAATCTATTCATTCTTTACAATTAGATCATTCAATTTACAATTAATTTCTAATCTATCTTTCCATGATTTTATTGCATATATTTTATTGCATCATGATCTCAAAAAAGATAAATTTAATATTTTTTTCCCTTTTAAATTTGATTATGAGGTGTTCTGTGTGTATGTATAAGAGACATGATGTCATGTCCCAAAGGTACATATCCCATTGAGAAAAAATTTCTATACCCATTCAATTTTCTCCTGAGGACTATCACCTCTAACTTACCTCAAATTCTATTTACATCCTTAACTTAATTCTTGTTTATTTTTTGGTTAGATTTATCTAATTCTCAGAGATGGAAATAGAGGTTTCTTGAATAAAATAGAAGAATGTTTCTTCCTGTGACATGCAACTTTTCTTCTAGGAATTTGGATGCTATACAATTTGGTGCATTTATGTTTAGTATTGATATTACTTCATTGTCTATAGCAACTTTTAGTTTTTTATTTGTTTCATTTTTTACTTCAGTTAAATTATAATATATTCTGTTCCAGTCTTTAAGCTTTACTTTGTGTATATATCTCTCTGCTTCATGTTTCCTGTAAACAATGCATTGAAGGATTCTGGTTTTTAATCCACTGTAATTCATGGGGTTTTTTTGGAGGGAAGGAGGAGATCTCTTCGTATTCATATTCACATTACTTACTGTGTATTTCCCTCCATCTTATTTTTCTATCTGTTCATACTTTTTTCTTTCCTTTCACCTATCCTTCTTCAACAGACTTTTGCTCCTTTAATCTATCTTTTCTTGTATCAGACCCCCGCCTTTTCTTTCCCCTTTCCTCTCCTACTTCTACTCTTGCTTTTGTCAGTACCTCCTTTATTTTTCTTTCCCCTTTCCCTTCCTATTTCTATATTAATTTATTATAGATTTACATCCTATTTCTTAATATAGATTGTTATAATTTCCTATAACTTAATATAGATTAACTTCCTATTTCTATATTGACTTAATATAGATTAAATTAAATTTTTAAACCCAACTGAGTGTGTTATTCTCTGTGAGCTAAATCTGATGAGAGTTAAAAGTCAAAGAATTCTCAATCCATCTTTCTTTCCTTATACTGTACCAGATCCTTTGGACTTCCATGTGATATACCCTATTCTGCCTCTCCCTTTCTTCTTCATCCAGTATAACATTTTTTTCCTTTTCTGTTAATATTTTCTGCATCTCTTGAGTCTTGTATTTGAAGCTTGAATTTTCTGTTCAATTTTGATCTTTTCATCAGGAAAATTTGAAAAATCCCATTTTCATTGAATATCCATTTTATACCTGAATGGATATGCTCAATTTTGCTGAGTAGTTGATTCCAGGTAGCAATTCAAGATCCTTTGCCTTTCTGAATATCATATTCCTGGGCCTCTAACCCATTAATGTTAAAGTTGCTAAATCCTGTCAATCCTGACTGTTTTCCTTTTCCAAGCTATTGGCTTTTTTAATTACTATTCTCCTGCATATATCTCATCTATTTTCTCATTTTTTTTTACCTTTATTAACTTGATTTTAAATCTTTTTTAAGTTTTTCCAAGAATACTTGTTGGACTTTGGACCAATTCATATTCTCCTTTGATGATTCACATGTAGACATTTTTGTCACTCTACCCTTTTGAGTTTGTGTTTTGATCTTCTTTTTTACCATAGTGGTTTTCTTTTGTAAAGTCTCTTTTTTGTGGGGGGGGGGGGGTAGGAAGGGTTGGCTCATTTTTTAAAAGTTAAGGGCACTGAAGCCATTGTGTCAAATTTCTTGAGTGGAGGTATCCAGGTTTTGGTTTTTGACTCTTTGTGCTAGGACTTGAGGTGTTGGTCCCTTGTTCACTCTGCTAGGGTTGCCCTGATCAGTTTGTACCTGTTGTTTTGGGGTTCTGGGCATTTACAATTTGTCTTCTGCACTGGGACTGGAACCTTCACAGCTGGTCTGCTGAGCCAGGACCCAAGAGGCCTCAGTTGCTGCTCTGTGCCATTGGTCTCGCACCCTACCTGCACTGGGCTGTACTCCTTTTTTACCTAAGTGAGACAGACCTTTTCAGAAGTACGTCTAATTTATCTTAAACTGGAAAATTGTTTAATGGCTTCTCTTTGTGGGGATTCTATTGCCCCAGAATCCATTTAGAGACTTTGTTGTTTCCAAGTGAAACTGGGAAGAGCTCCTCAGACAACTTCCTCCTTTCTCTCCGATATTTTGACTCCAAATCCCTGAATGTCTTCTAAGGTCTATTTCAGTTGCAAGATTCCATGAGTCTATATTGATATATGACAATATATTTACAAATTAATGACAATAATTAAGTTCATATCATAGCTGATATAAACCAGCAAGTCATAAAACTTTTCTTAAATGTTAAAAACTTAAAGTGTACCAAAAGTCTACCTTGACTACATCAGTACTTTGAATGGAATAGGGGGAAAATGATAATATAAAGGTGATAGGAAAGCATCAGGCTGAAATAGGTTACTTTGGAATTGTTGCAATAAGGGTAAAAAATAACTTGTTTGAAGTTTCATAAAGAAATACCAGCAGTAACTTTCCCAACTACCTCCTTGCTGTTCAGTAGTTTAGATCATGTCCAGCTCTTTATAACCCTATTTGCAATTTTATTGACAAAGATACTAGAGTGGTTTGGCATTTTCTTCTCTTCTTATTTTACAGATGAGGGATTTAGATAAATAGTATTAAGTGACTTACCCAGGGTCATATAGCTAATAAGTGTCTGAGGCCAGATTTGAACACTCAAACATGATTCTTCCTGACTCAAGAACAATGTTCTGTCCATTATGCCATCTAGAAAAAAGTTTTAACACCTGAATGAAAACAATTGAAAATTCCAAACTTATTGATAAATTATAAAAGGTGATGCAGAATATTAAATGTTGCTCATCTTAAAAGATAGTATAATGATATGTATAGTAATTTAGAAAAATTTTATAGGTGTATAAAATAAGATTTTTGCATAATATTAAAAGATAATATTTTCTTTGAGTTTGTTAGCTCTGAAAAACAAAACAGTGGCCTCCAAGAAGTATGGTATGGAGTAATGTTTCTTAGTCAGTCTGACTTACCACATTAATGTACCATGAATTGTACAAGAACATGGTTTGTTGATTTAACACTCTGTTGAATTTGCTAATAAGGCAAATAAATCTTATTTTACACCTGTAGCACTGAGGCCCCCATATATCATACTATAGTGCCCCTTGCCTTTTCCAGAATCAATGTGTTATTTGGGGTCATTATCTATTTAAAATCATGATTTAAGCCTTCACCACTATGCCATACCATACATAAGATACATGAAATCCAAACCAAAAGGCATTTAATTAAAACACAAGAGGAAGACAAATAACATGGAAATGAATCAAGACGTCCTCTTTTTTATTATATACAAAATGACTCATTTCTTGTGGCATCATGGCAAGAATCTTTTAACTCTTCTCTCTCTTCTCTCTCTCTCTCTCTCTCTCTCTCTCTCTCTCTCTCTCTCTCTCTCTCTCTCTCTCTCCTGTCTCTCTCTCATACACACACACACACACACACACACACACACACACACACACACACACACACAAACACAGATTAATGAAAGAAAGAAGGACATTCTCAGGACAAATCCAGGACACTGGTGATGAATCTTAACCTCTGAATTTATCTAGGATTGTCTTTCCTTCTTGTCTCAGTGAGACTGGCTAGAGTATTCTGAGACCTAATTACTATTAAATAATCACTGAAGCCTTTCCTTGAGGAGTTATTTGATAACATTTGATTATAACCATTTTATACTGCACAGCTTCTTTCTATCTTTCCTGTGGTTCTCATAACTCTATTTCTGTCTTCTCTTGCTCATCTATCTATATCCATAGTTTATTGTGATCCTCATAATTGCCCACATACATAAAAGATGTCATGAGAATATTTTAACACATGGTAAGAATACATTTGAATTCCTACCTTATAACTAAATAATGTTAAAAGTTCTATTGAGTACCATAAAAGTCATGAAAATATTGAGTCTCCAGTAGTAGTAGTAGCTGCTGAGGACACAGATTCAGGGGCAACTACTAGATAATATTTCCATAAGGTCTGCAAATATGAACAATGACTAAGAGTTCTCTGGGAGTAGGCTTGGTGACCTGGTTTGCTAATGTCTCCAGGGTACTTATACATCATCTGCCCTTGAGGAACAGTTGGTCCATGGTTGGTAATGGGAATGGCAGTCATGGTGAACATCCTCTCCATAGGGATGCTCCTCTCGATAATGGCTATGTGGAGCTAGCTATGGAAGCAGGATCCTTTGGCTTTGGGTAAAGTCTTTACTGTTCTTAGGGTACTTGGTCATAAGATTTCAGACTGTTTCCACACAATTGTGAAGGGAAGTGAAAGTCTAAATGGAGGTGGCAGCTTGATCTCCTTATGCTTGCTCTCCCTCCCTGATAAAGGCTTTCTACTTCAGTTTCATTAGTTTGCTTGTACAGGGGTGGCAGTCGGGTAGATATTGGTTTTGTTAGAGATGGAAAGCCCCCATCTTAATGGGGGATCAAAATCATGTATCAATATATACTCTTTTGCTATAGTTATTCATTGAATTTGTGTTCCTTTCTCCCCTATCATAGTGATTATCAAACTATGTGAATTTCTGACCCATTGTTGGTCATACTGGAAAGCTGAGCTTGTTAACCTATTTTAGCAATGGTTTAATTGTTGGTTCCCTTTCCTATTGCCTGTAAGCTTCTAGTTGACTTTCTGTGTAGGTCTGAGTATTTTATTGCAGTTTATCTTTGGACTTCCTTATCATTATTTGGTCTGGGGTGAATTGCCTATTTGTGCTGGAGTGGGAATTAAGTGGTCTATCTATATTCAGGCAACCACCTTGGTCAGATGTCTGTCCCTATTATTTTTTTTTTAGATTTTTCAAGGCAGTGGGGCTAAGTGGCTTGCCCAAGGCCACATGGCTAGGTAATTAGTGTCTGAGGTTGGATTTGAATCCAGGTATTCCTGACTCCAAGGCCGGTGCTCTATTCACTGCAGCACCTGGCCATCCCCTGGTTTTTTTTTTTTTGTCTGTTCCTATTATTTCTACAACTCCAACCAGTTTTTCTTCACTGTTCATAATTGGATCTTGACTAACAACAACCACTTATATTTCCTTCATTTCTTGAAAGAGGTAATTATTATTAATGGAAACCTAAAATGGGTTGGTTCTTTTGCATTAGGAGAAGTTCTATAGAAGCTTGAATGGTTGACCTAAATAATCAGAACCATATTCTGTCTTGTTTCCAACTTTCCAATGCTTAACAGGAATTTCTAGGTTTTCAAGTAGATCAGGCAGCCTGCAGTATGTACTCTCACCACAGCAAAACCTCACATTGTTTCATTGCATTACTATCCACATTCTCTCTACCAACTTTGCCTTTCTCTCAAGTTTACATATTTCTAAGTATATATATATAACTGTATATATAAATATATCCTGTTTCTGTTACAACCCAATTTATTCTTCCTAACAGGAAATTTTTCAGGAGACCATTTTTGAATGAAAAAAATTCATCATAGAATCTAGATAATTTTTGAGAAAAAGAGGGATATTACATCAAATAACCAGTTCTTCAAAATATTAAAATAATTTCTTTAATCTTCCATTACCATTAAGTTGCAGTGTATTTTTTTTATTTTTTACAGCAGCTACATGATTAGTAACTTTTAGAATATATATGTACCAAATAAATATAACCAATGTTCTATACATAGAGAATCTACAAGAGAAAGTGATGAGCAATGGCCTTACACTATGACCTTGCTGATATTTTTTGTCTCAAAGGATCAGGTCTTAATCTGTGCCTGTCTGAGCCTCAGGGTAGATATATGCTTCATACAGGCCAGATTGAAAAAAAATGTTAAGTTTAATTTTATAATGGTATTCATTTGGTTTAAAATTTTTTAAAATGTTTGGGGCTTTAAAAAGTTAGTTAAATATTAATAACTAAAACCAAGCTTAGAGAAAATTCTAAATAAAAAATTACAGTATTTAAAGATAGGACCTTATTTGCTCAATAAGCAAATATAACTAACCCAAGCTCAGTCAATCTTCTTTCAAGCAACACATAACTTGCCAAAGCAGACAGAAGCCTCTTCCTTTTCTAAATTTGGTGTCATCAAGATGCTTCCATTGATCTAATATATTATGTTAGCACCATGTCTGTGGCATCTTTTTGGCAAGAATGATTACAGCCTCCGCATTCCTCACCCTACCATCTGTGTTCCTTGCTCCTTAGTCATAAGGAGGCAAATTTAAGTGTTGTTCAACATCCCTATGGAGCTAATGAAATAGTCTTATTTACTTTAGAGAAGGTTAAGGATTTGGATCTGTTTTCTAAAGGGGTATAAGAAGAAAATAAAAATAATTTGTACACTTATAGAAGAATGCTTTCATACTTGAAATTTATCTCTCAGTATCTTTTGAATTCTAAAGGAATAGTTTTAGCTTTTCTGCATCATAGAGTCACTAGAAAACATTTAATAATAATGTTTAACTCTGATTATCAATGATATGCTGACTATATAAATATTATATTAATATATGAAATATGTCTGTATATATGTACATATATATGTAGAGTACAAGGCATATTTTTGATTGATAATTTGTGATATCTTTGTTCCATTAATAAATTTTCAGCTGTTAAACTCTACACCGTTGCCTTATTATCATGTAGGGCTTATCCTGGGTTTTTGAAACTCAAGCTCTTGTAGGTCCTTTGAAACTAGAAAGAATTTAAGTGTTGGGAACAGAATTGGGAAAAAAAAGTATTATCAAACATAAATGCAAAATAAAAGTACCAAGATTCATAGAAAGAATTGAAAGAGGTGATGCAAAGTACAGCAAGTGGAGTTAAGAAAACAATAATGCAAGAGGAAAGAATAGCTGCCACAAAAAATAAAAATAAATATTGCAAAATAAAGTTATTAATGTGAAGTATTGCATGTATTGTTAGACTTTTGTTAAAAAGTGTTTTCATAAATTTTGCTTGTTTTTTTCTTTTCTCTTTTTCTTTAAGTAATCATTGTATAATACAGTTTTCTAGATTTAAAATCAATCTATTAATCAATAAATTTTGTACCAACCCATATTTCCACATCATAATAGGAATCAGCTAATAGTTCTTCATTTAACTTAACAAATATTTTTCCTTACATAATCTTTCTATCCCCATTGATTTTTAAATAGTTCTTTACATTGATATTTTATACAGTACTTTTTTAATAGTTGCTCATTTAGTGCTGTTATTATTTCCTCTTCCATTTAAAATTCTTCTCTTATACTTCAGGGTAGCATGAAGGTAGGCTAGACTACCCAAAGATTATATCAGCATGGTACAAAGTATTCAAAATCTAGACATTTTTTTGAGAACAATACTAATATTGACTATATTGCTGTAAAGACTGCATATACATTTTTTTAAATGCCATTCTCTGGTCCCAAGAGTTCACATTCTAATAGAAGAAGAATCAAAGAGAGTCAATTCACCTTGTGGTCACTCTTCCAGAAGATTCTATCATTTGTTCTAGAACAAAAGATGAAAAGACATAGACATATAGGAGCATGGTAAAGTGCAGTAGGAAAGGTTTGGTCAAACAACTGAATGCAATATAAAAAAGAAGCATGGCCTGGTCTGCTGTTGAAGTGTCTAAACATATTAGGCTAGTTAATTCAGTCACTGCTCAAGATCACCAGAATTTTCTTTTAATGGATGGATGGATGAATTTCCCTAAGCACTAGAGACAAGGTTCTTTATAGAAGGTCCATTCAGTTGAGAATCATTCTGATGGTCAATGAAACATATCTCTTCTCATCTTATGTGTCCATGCCTTCCTTATCATTATCAGAAAAGATTCCTCTCAGTTTTCCGGAATTCTAATTCTAGCTCTCTGAATTTGGAATCCATAGGAAATATGGATCAGAGCTCAGTGATATTTTTTCTTGATCATAAATCTCAGATGATTTGCACTGCTACTTTTACACAATTCTTGGCAGGCAATGTATTTCAGTCCACTTATAGAGATTCATAAAACACCCAGATATATCTTATGGAATCATTTGTCTTGGTGACTCAGAAACCATAACAAAGCTAAAGGAGTACTCTCTGTACAGTCATCACAAATCAATCTGTTGATCTGGAATGGTGGTAGAAAATGGCTATTTCTCTATATATATCCAAGAAGACATTTGGTTCATATAATTACAGACATTAAAAAGAAAAATCAATCCAAAAATGAATTTAGAAAGGAACAATATAATCACCAATAGACTGCAACATTAAAATATTGTTGCTTGTCCAAACCTTTAAATGTCTCTCTTTTATTTCTTGTGTGTATTACATTACCCACTATGGGGTAGCATTTTAAAAGTCAGCCAATTTGGGTTTTTGTGGGCTTTTTTCTTTTGAATGAAAATATATTTTTATCAAAAGATATACAATTACAAACACACATTTATCATCCTGAGCAGAGTATTACAATTCTATTCAGATAGCAACTTTTGTAACTTAAAGTTTCAATAGAGTTCTGCAAAAAGAGACACCATCAGTTCCAGTTAAAGCATTTGAAGATTTATTGGAAATGCTTCCAAAATGGCTCCATTGATCCATAGGATAGTGATAATTGTTGGACAAAGCATTTATGGTTTTCTGCAGCATCAACTGCTTTGGAGAACTTAGTAATCATCTGAAGTTACTCCCCATGAATGATTACAGTTTTCCTTTGGGCATTCAATGCAAGCCTCATTGATTTCCTCCATGATTTATTAAGCAAGGACACTTGTGTGCTTAAGGGACAGAATTCAGATTTTCCAGGAATATATTCTTTTTGAAAAATTGTCTTGAAATAAGCAGCTATACATAAGAATATTAAAATGTACCATTGCTCATTGATGGGCATGTTACCCAAAATCTGTATCTCTTTCAACCAAATATCTATTTTTGTATTCAAAAATTTTAGAACTCAATATGCTAAGATAAGAAGGATAGAAGGTATCGACATACGTACAGAATCTTGATTTTTTTTTCCATTATCACAACTGGGGCTTATTTCTCAGTTAGTCAGGCCCAATCTGGGATAATCCAAAACCAGATATCTGAAAAGTAACAAAATATTAGAACAAAAGAGGTGATCAGGAAAACCAAAGTGGCACTAACTAGTGGTAGGAAATGGGGACCAAGTCATAATAGTTGGGGTTCAGGGGTAAGACTCTTGGGGAAAGGTAGTCCCCAAACACCTAGCATACTAATTAGGATGCCCAGAGACATTCTAGTTAATAGAACTTGAATTCCGTTACCAGAACCATGATACAATGAACTGTGTTGTTACTGGTGCTGAGCAAGAGGGAAAAATATGTCAACAGAATGAAAGTCCTTGCCCTCAAAATGCTTACATTTTAAGGGCAAAAGACAAAATATAAAAGGTAAGTGAAAGAGGAATGTATGGCGGGGGTAAGTTCTAGGACAAGCCAGTCAGTCATTCAAAAGAGAGGACCACAAGAGTGGACAATACCTCCAATGTGAGAAGTACACCAGAGTGGACTGGCTTTACAGTGTTGATGAGGTTTCTATAACATGATAGAAAAAATCCTATAGATATGAGACAGCTGTATAAGTTGGAGGAAAATGAAGAAATGTCAGAAGTAGGACTACAAACTGTGCTCACCTAATAGGAAGTCATTACCTTAGATCTCCTTATAATTCATCTATAGAAATAGAGACAGTGGGGCATGGGTGAAGATTAAAGGGATATGAGACATGCAAGCATTGCCTCACATCCCTGTCTTAGGGATCCTTTCCATAATATATAAACTGCTTTTGGTGCAGATATATGAAGATGCTTAAGACAAAGGAAGGAGAAATTATGAGCCACTGAATGGCTTGCACTGTCCAGATGTCAAAGGAAGAACATAAAAAGAAAAAGTAAAAGGAAGGAGCATACTCACATTCATGGATAAAAAGGAAGAAGAAAAGACAGAAAATGAATAATCAGAGTCATAAGACATAAAGTCACAGAAAAACTAGAGGGTGGAAGTTATTTTAGAAGACTATGTATATCATTATTTCTTCATTTCTCTATTAAAGATTTAATTTGAATAGTTACTCTTCCTTTTTCAGATCTTTCCTATTATAAATCTATCCTCTACTAATGGATATTCCTAAAGAATAGGTTTGACTAGGTCACCCTCCTCACACAGTTCCCCTTGTACTATGCCTTCCCGACCCTCTAAAAAACAATCTCCAGTGGTTCTGTATTATATATAGAACAAATATAAAATTGTCATTTTAGCAATTAAAAGTCTTTCCTTGAGCTCAGGGAAATGAATTTTCCTGACTCCAGATCTGACACTTTATCCACTGCACATCTAATAACTATAATCTAAAACATTTTTAGCCATTCCAGTCTTTTCTCTTCCATATACTCTACAATATAGCTACGCTGCCCCACATGTTTCTCAGACACAATGATTCATCTCCAGTCTTTGCCCTGACAGTGCTGCTGGAAAGTATGGTAATCAGAGTGCTGCAGAGCTTGAAGTCAAAAAGTCCTGAGTTCAAATGTGGTCTCAGACACTTACTAGCTATGGGACTTTGGGCAAGTCCCTTAACAGTGTTGGCCTCAGTTTCCTCAACTGTAAAAGGAACTGAAAAAGGAACTGAAAAACTACTCCAGCATCTTTACCCAGAAAACTCCAAATGGGATCACAAAGAGTCAAATATGATTGAAATGACTGAACAACTGGACATTTGCAAAAGCTATTCTCCATATTCCCAGAATGCTTTCTCTGCACTTCTGCCTCCTAGATTCCCTGGCTCAAGACTCAGTTCAATTCTGACCTTCTATGAGAGGCCCTTATGCCCTCCTCACTTTACCTCGCTCTGATTACCCTCTATTTCAACTCTATATATCTTGTATGTAGCAGTATTTTGCATTAGAATGTGAACTCTTTGAAGGCAAGGGCTATGTTTTGTTGTTGTTTTTCTGCTTTTTATACATCTCCCAGCACCTAGCACTATGTGTCTGACACATAGTAAGATTTTTATAAATGCTTGTGAGTGATTCTTGTTTGGAAAGGAAAGGGAAATTTTTAAAAAGTTGAGCAAAATTATATTCAAAAAGAATGAAAACAACAAATGACAAACAATTCTTTTTTTCATACATTCCCTTTTCCTATATTCTTCCCTTTATCTCCCTTCTCCCCAATATAAATAACAATATCCAGCTGCAGATGGACCTGTTCTGCTTTCAGGTAGAAAGCAATCAGTGTGTGGTCTAGTACAGAATTCAGCTAGAAGGTCACTGAACTAGATCATTGCCTATATAAAAAGGTTAATGAAAGTACTGCCTGCTGTGAAGAGTGCTTTGCTTTATGCACAACTGATGCAAGAAATTTTAATAATAAATGATAATTAGTCTTTCAATAATATATTTCACAAATAACACAGATTTTGATAGCATATTTCTTTGAGGAATAGAAATACTTTACAAAGCATAAGACTTTACATACATAAATGAGATCGCTAAAATAGTATAAACTGGAATATGAAGAAACCAGGCAGTATTTCAATCAAATCAAAACTGATAGTCAGAAACAATCATTATTGCTAAAAAGAGACAGGACCAATGCCAAGTTTGTGAACATATTTTTACTATATTTTTAATCAATGAAGGCGAGGTATTTATATTTATTATTCAGGTAAATGGTGTGGAATTAAGATAGAATCAGATATTTATGGATCACATAAAGACTGAGAAAACCATAAGTTAACATTGTTTATGTTGTATAGTAGTTTTGTCTATTTTTTATACTTTTCTTGTTATATTTAAGCTGGTATAAGACAGCTAGGTGCCACAGTGGATAAAGCACTGACCTTGGAGTTAGGAGGACAGGAGTTTGAATCCAGTCTCAGACATTTGACACTTACTAGATGTGTGACCTCGGGCAAGTCACTTAAACCTGATTGCCAAGCATCAAGGGCCATCTCCAGTCATCCTGATTCATATCTGGCCACTAGACTTAGATGGCTCGGGAGTGAAAGTAAAGTTGGTAATTTAGCATAATACCCCCCTCAATCAATCTAATTCTCATGTTTGTCATGGCAACACCTCCCTGAGGTCATGGTCTTCTGGGAAAATAAAGGATATCCTCATACTGAAAATGACTAATTTTTAAACATAATTAACTCAAATGTGTATGTACAATATTCATCTGACTTTTTACCACTGAGGGGAGGGGTGTGGGACGGAAAGTGGAAGTAAATATGTAACTTAAACATATACACATATGCATATGGATGAATGTTGAAAAACTTTCATACATGCATCTGGAAAAATAAAATATCCATTTAAAAATACTATATAGAAGTATAAAAGTATTATTCAAATGCAAAAGAAAAGAAAATGAAGGACAAACATAAACTGTTCTAAGAGTTTTGAGGGCTAAGAGTTTGACTTCTCCGGGGTGAATTATTGTATTAATTTTCTAATTTCTTAATTATGACAATAACTTTTCTTTCTGGTGTCTCCCTTCTCCATTGTATCCTCCTCACAGCTGCCAAAATCATCTTCCTAAGATAAAGCCTGATCCTGTCAATCTACTCAAAAATCTTCAGTTGGGTCTTGTTTCTTTTAGGGGAAATAAAACAAACTTTTATCATTCTGGTATTTGAAGCTTCAGCTCACCTCAAACTATTGTTCATTTTACTCTGGGGCTTGAGAACATGAAATGTTGCATGTAGATTTAAATACTGGTTTTACAACATGAAGTATGACATTAGGTCACTTTTCAAACTCGGGTTCCTTATCTAAAGAAAATACTAATCTAGGTAATAAAATTACAGCTCTAAATCCTAAGATTCTCTTGAAGTCTATATAGTATATAGCAGTTCCTTTTGGTGTGCAAAAGAATGAATCAAGGTCATTGCATTATGATTATCAAGGTAGTTTTAACTGTGCTTAAATCTCTTAGAGAAACTATAGATCTAATGGAAAAAAATGGCTTTATGGTTAAGAGACTTGAGGTTTGGTCCAAGTTATTTTTTTCTGAGTTAAATTTAAGAATACTTACATTTGACTTGATCAATCTAATTGATTAGCAGTGATCTTACAGGAGTCTGTAGCAATGTAGTAGATCTGGCATTAAAAGACTTGATTTTAAATTCCCACTAACTTGTTTTGTCACCTTGGGCAAATCATTTAACCATACTCAATCTCAATTCCTCTCTTATAAAATTGGGATAAAGAAAAAGTTATTCAAATGAGACAATATATGTAAAGAAATAAATGACTGGTTTCCTCAACTACAAATTGGAGAAAGGAAAGGATACCCACTCCAGCCACCTCACATGAGGCCCCAAATTTGGCCTCAGACACTTGCCACTTACTAGCTGTGTGACCTTGGGCAAGTCACTTAACCATGATTGCCTCACATCCAGGGCCATCTCTAGTCATTCTGATTTATATCTGGACACTGGACCTCTGGAGAAGAAAGTGAAACTGGTGACTTAGCACAACTCTCCCTCATTCAAATCTAATTCTTGTGCTTGTTATGGCATTATCTCCCAGATGTCATGGTCCTTCTTCAAAAAGAAAGGACAAATATTATTGAAATAAGAAAAGAAATAAAAGATAATGTGGAAAAACAAAAGTAATAAATACTGAACTGTTATTATCTATGGAATTCTGGAAAATATCTTATTGTCTTACTATAGAGTGGTTTTCCTCTCATCCTGTCAAAGAACTTTTCTTATAGAGTTCTAAAGATTTGAATTGGGGCAGCTAGGTGGAACAGTGGATAGAGCACCAGTCCTGGAGTCAGAGAACCTGAGTTCAAATTTGACTTCATACACTCAATAATTATCAAGCTATGTGACCTTAGGCAAGTCACTCTTAACACCATTGCTTTAAATAAATTAAAAAAAAAAGATTTGAATTTCTCCTCCAAGAAGGATGAACGTCTGGAATATAAAAAGTAAGGATAAAATAGTTTTGTACTTCCCTTTTACAAAAACCTACCCAGATTACCATAATACACCAAATAAATATTCATTCATTTAATTTAAATAACCAATCTGTATCAAAGCAAAGTCTCACCTTTTTCTTCACTAATAAAAATTATTTATTCTGTAGATGGATGGTTAATTGCCACCAGGGTGGATAATTGACTTTTCACTTAGTTGACCTTCAGATGTCTTTTCACATATATTTTCAGGTATTTTGTCTCTTTCCAGGGTTGATATAGTAAATAAGGACTTTGTTCTTCAGCTGCCTCAGTTTTTTTAATTGTAATCTCAAAGTTACAAGAAATCGCCCATGCCATAAAGTTAATTGTATGATTGGAATCTACATGCATGTTTGAAAACCTGTATTAGGGCAGGAAAATATACCTGATGCCAGAAAACTAGATAATCTCTAGAGTTGGAAAGTCCTTACTGCTCCCTCCTTGCAGTTGGAAAAACATGAAAAAACAAATGATTCTACCAGAGGGTGCTGGGGAATAACAACCATATCTTGCTATAAGATATTCAGATTCACTCAATAATTTTTATCTATTTAGCATAGACCAAATTCTATGTATGTACTAGTTTAGGAAATTAATAAAACAAAATTGAAACAGTAGCAATATTCAAAGAAGATATATTCTTGTATTTATTTATTCATTCATTCATTTATTTATTTTGCATCCTTATGCACATGCATATTTTTAAGTTACAAAATTTCCTTCCACTCTCCCTCCCTCCCCACCCCCTTCTCTCAGCAGCATTGTACATACACTCTTTTGATAAATATGTTTACAGATGAGTCATTTTTGGTGTGAGGAATTAGGATTAGGGGAAAGAAATACATAAAAGATAATTTTTATAAAATGTTCATCAGATTTTGAAGAGTTATTTTTTTGTTTTGTTTTATTTTTCTTCCTCTGGATGGAGATAACATTGTCCATAGTCAATCTAACACAGTTGTCCTAGTTCTCTAAACTTCTGAGAGGAGGTACTTCCATCAAGGTTGATCATCTCATAATGTTGTTATTATGTTCATTGTTCTCTTAGTTCCCCTTCACTCAGCTTCAGATCCTGTAAATTATTCCAGGCTTCTCTAGAGTCTAACCATTTATAGTTTCTTATAGAACAATAGTATTCCATATTGTTCATGTACCATAATTTGTTTAGCCATTCTGCAATTGATGGGCATCCCCTCAATTTCCAATTCTTTACCACTACACAAAAAGAGCTGCTATGAATATTTTGGAACATGTAGGACTTTCACCATTTTTTATAATTTCTTCTAGATATAGCCCTACAATTGGAATTGCTGGGTCAAAGGTATGAACAGTTTATTGTTCTTTGGGCATGGTTCCATATTGCTCTCCAGAAAGTTTGGATCCATTTACAACTCCACCAGCAATACATCAATGTCCCAGTCCTCCCACAGCCTCTCCAACATTGATCTTCTCCCCCCCTTTTTTCTCATTTGGGCTAATCTAATATGTGTGAGACAATACCTCATTGTTGTTTTCATTTGGATTTCTCTAATCAATAGTGATTTGGAGCATTTTTTATATGATTATATAGAGAGAGTTAATTTCTTCATTTGGAAACTGTCCATATCCTTTGACCATTTATCAATGACTTGTGACCTTATAAATTTGAAGTAATTCTCTAGATATTTTAGAAATGAGACTTTTATCAGAACTCCTGGCTATGATCATTGTTTCCCAGCTTTCTGCTTTTCTTCTACTTTTGGCAGCATTGATTTTAGTGCAAAACCTTTTTAATTTAATATAGTCAAAATCATTCATTTTGTAGTTTATGGTGTTCTCTAATTCTTGTTTGGTCATAAATATATCCCTTTTATATAGATCAGATAGAATATTTTTTGGTCTATCAATTTATCTATGGTATCGCTCTCTATGTCTAAATCCTTTACCCATTTTAACCTAATTTTCGTATAGGGTGAGAGATGAGAATCTATACCTAGTTTTGACCATATTAATTTCCAGTTGTGCCAATAATTTTTGTCAAATAGTGAGTTCTTATCCTAGAAGCTGATGTCTTTGTTTTTATCAAATAGTAAATTGCCGTAAGTCATTTACTGCAATTCCTTTTAAACCTATACTAATCCACTGATCCATTACTCTATTTCTTAACCAGTAGCATGCAGTTTGAGATCTGGTACAGCTAAGCTACCTTTCTTTACATTTTTTTAGTAGTTCCTTTGCTATTCTTTTCCTTTTGTTGTTCCTGATGAATTTTATTACTACATTTTCTAGTTAGGTAAAATAATTATTTCATAGTTTGATTGGTAAGGACTGAATAAGTAATATAATTTTGGTAGAATTGCTATTTTTATTATATTAGCTCAACCTAATAATGGGCATTTGACATTTTTCCAATTATTTAAATTTCACTTTTGGGGGGTGAAGAGTGCTTTATTATTGTGTTCATACAAGTTTTGGGTTTGTCTTGGGAGGCAGATTCTCAAGTATTTATCTCAAGTATTATTTTAAATGAAATTTCTCTTTCTATGACTTGCTTTTTGGCTTTGATGTTCATATATATAGAAATGTTGATGATATTATGTGGATTTATTTTATATCATGCTACTTTGCTGTATTTGTTAATTATTTCAAGGAGATTTTCAGATGATTTGCTCTGGTTCTCTAAGCATAGCATCATATCATCTCAAAAAAGTGAATGTTTTGCTTTCTCATTGACAGTTCCGGTTCCTTCAGTTTCTTGTTCTTCTCTTATTACTACTGCTAACGTTTCTAATACTATATTTAATAGTAATGGTGATAATGGGCATTCTTGTTTCACCTCTGATTTATTGGAAATACTCTGAGTTTATTCCTAGTTTTTGTAATATTTGTTGATTCTTTCACAAAGATAATATTTATTATTTTAAGGAAAACTCCATTTATTTCTAAACTTTCTAGTGTTTTTAGTAGGAATGGATGTTGTATTTTATCACTTATTCAGTATCTATTGAAATAATCATATGATTTATTGCTGGTTTTTTATTGATATCTTCAATTATGTTGAATGTTTTCCTAATATTAAACTATCCCTAACTACCTGGTATGAATCCTACCTGATCATGGTGTATTATCCTAGTAATAACATGCTGTAGTCTCATTGCTAAAATTTTATTTAAGATTTTTGCATCAACATTCATTAGGGGGATTGATCTATAATTTTCTTTGGTTGTTTTCATTCTTCCTGGTTTAGGTATCAGAATCATGTTGGTGTCATAAAAAGAGTTTGACAGAACTCCTGTTTTTAAAAATTGTTTATGTAGAATAGGACTTAATTGTTCCTCAAATGTTTCATAGAATTTACTTGTAAATACATCTAGGTCTAGGGAAAAATATGTCCTAAGTGAGGACATATGCACATAAAAAAGCAAAGGAAATTCATCCTGGCCTTGGAGGTTCCTGGAACCTGGTGGAACCAGAAAAGTTCTCATGATGAGGAGTTGCTTAAGTTAAGTCTTTTAAAACACTGAAAAATTTTAATAGAACTAGAGATAAACTGTCCTTCTAATTATTCTTTTTTATTTTTTATGTGAATTTTTTATTTATTTAAGGAAATGGGGTTAAGTGATTTGCCCAAGACCACAGAACTAGGAAATTATTAAGTGTCTGAGGCCTGATTTTTGAACTGAGATCCTCCTGACACAAGGGTCAGTGCTCTATCCACTGCATACCTAACTGCCCTCAATTATTCTTTTTTTATGAAAAATAAAAAGATTTATGTGGAACTAATATTTTAAATTTGTAATAAAGATTAGAAGTCTCTTTATGGTTCTTTCATTATACCCTGAGACAAAGGTTATGCCCACAAAATGGAAGAGATAATAGTAATGTCAAATTCCTAGAAAAAGATTAGGGGGGAAAATGTACTTTCTCAAGAGTCCCAGAATTGGAAAAGACCTCAAAGGTCATCTATTCCCATTCATCTCTGAACAGAAATCTCCTCTATAGCAAACCTGCCATATTTCCATCCAGTCTATATTCAAAACCCCCAATGATGGGAAACATATGACCTATTAATGCAGAGCTTTTACTTTGGGAAAGGACCAGTTTTTAAGACATATTTCCTGGTATCAGTCTCAATGGTTTTGTTTTCCGGAGTCAAGTAAAATAACTATGACATTTTTCGTTATGACCACCCTACAAATAATAATTTTAAATAGCTATCATATACCTGGTAATTCTTCAATTACTGTTAATTTCTGTTAATTTCTCTCTGTTAATTTCTCTCCTGTTAATTTCTCTCTGAACCTACCTTAATGAAGTAATGTCCTTTAACATGATCTTTAGAATTCAACACCACACTTCAGATTAATTAGACCAAAATATAACTGAAACAATAACATCATTCATTTTAGATACCATTATTTAATAAATGAAGCAGATTTCAAATAACTTGGGGTTCATGAAACAATCCTATTTAGTTTTCTCACGTTCTTGCTTTTGTGACATTGTTCCTTCTATTATCGTATTATGTTTCTTCATTTTATTAAGAGTTATTTTTGCCACTCATTTCTTCAGTCTGTCTGCTGGTGGACATTTCCTTCTGAAGAAGTCTTTCACTTGGTTTCTTTTCCTCATTACTTAATTTCATTCTTTTACTTTATTCAATTCATTTCTTTCTACTTTGAGGTAGAGAGGCTTAGTCATTTTTTCTAATTCATCTTGTCAGGAGTCTTCCTCTCTTAAACCTTGAAGGTATTCCTCATTTCTTTTTATTTCTCTTCGCTTTAGGAGAGACCTTTACAATTAATTGATTGCAGAATGTAGTTTCAAGAAATATATTATTATCAAATGTTTTTTTTAATTGACCTTTTAAAATTATGCAATAAAAAATCAACTATATGCTTATTTACTGCATCAGTGTTGGGATGATGGTGTTTATTGAAGCATGTTGTTCTTATTTCACCATGCTTTTAGTGGAGAGAAGCAGATAGTTAAAAACAATAAAGATAGTAGCAAAAAAAAATCCTATTTGGATTTAAAAAAAATTCTTTGACTGTCCAATATTATGACCCTGGAGCCAGAGAAGATATCTATGGTATTAAATAAGGGTC